>NC_055957.1:17188963-17358963 GCF_018492685.1 Alosa sapidissima
ATTTCATCACGAAGCTGTTTGTATGCCGTGAATTCGCTTGTAGCCTATGCCATATGTTAAGCTTGAGCAATTCCTCTGATCCAAAGCCTGCTTTGACACATTGACACTAATGTGAAACATGCATCCTCCTCTCCTAGCCTACATCAAATAAAAGAAACCAATTCATGATTACCGAAATGAATTTAACATGGGGGGGAAAAAGTTTGTTGCGATTTAGCCTACTGTTGTGATGCGGTTCTTTCTGCTGATTGGATTTACGTCCGGTGTCGTCAACTCTGAGAACTCTTGCTCCGGCTGACAATTTTATCCAGAGAGCTGATTTCCCAAAGATGAGCCTCCATCAACATTCAACGACAAATTATTAAAACGTAAGTAATGCAATAGAGTACACCAATGTGCTACAAGGTGTATGGTCTTAACGTTAATTGTAGCCTAGACTTGTAACGTTAGCGTAGGGCTACATGTAATGTTTGCATGGGAAAGCTAGGCGAACACAGTCTAGGCCTGTTTAAACTTTCTGATAGTGAAAGGAAATATGAGCATATGTTGGCATATACGTATAGCCTAAATTCTGTCCACTTAGCTATAATAGGCTATCACAAACAGACCTTTTCTACGTTTGCGGCATTAGACATAGGAGCCTACATTCTCTTATCAGAAAGACGTGTTCTCATAACTTCAGCGTTCTCTTGACGGTGAGACGAACGGTCGCACTTCAATCAAGTAGCCTAGGTCCTTTTCGAGTTAATTGTGAGTGAGTTGTATGGTAACTGTGGGAGTGATGTAGAAGAAAAGTGAGTATTTACTTTTTTATACGTGGGTTTGTTGTTTTGGGACTGAGAAATAGACTACAAGGAGAGCATCTGGCTACGTGCATGCGTGTCAGCATTAATGGCCCCCCAACAATTCAATTCAATTACCAAAGAGCCTTAGAGATGTTCTTTGAAAAGCCCAGAAAAATTAAGTGCTCGCAGATTGGGTGTGGCCTTTGCCATTAAGACAAATTTAAATAAATTGTAAATAATCTTTTTCTGGGTTGTGCCATTTCATTTTTCTTCTATCATTTTTAACCAATAATGTAAAAGAAAGCTGAAAATGTCCACAAAAGAAACACGAAGGTATGATATAAAAAAAATAAATTAAAAAAAAATGCGCAACAACCCCCCCCCCCCCCCCCCCCAAGTAATAGCACCGCTGCTGGAAAAATTTCTAGGGGAAACACTGGTTTAGTCTTGGTAGACTGAAATTGAACCGCGCAGTTTACACATTGAAGACCAAAAATAAATAAATGCATTAAAACAAAATTGGTACAAGACTCAATAATATCTTCCCTACAGATGAGAGGATGTGGGTACCTTTTCTGTCTTTATGTGGCTCGAGTCCTTTGAACTGTTTACATGATGGAGACCTCGGATTTCCTCGTCTTCTTCATTGTCCTTCCGCAATTGGCTCAATGCGTCCTGAACTTGGACTTCATCCTCTCCCACAGATTCTGTTTCCCCAAATGGGTTTAATGGGCTGCGATCTACCACTTCTTCGTCAGTTCCGGTGTCCGAGTCCCCAAAAGACAACAGCACTGTCTCCTCAGCAACCTTTGTTAAACACCAACACAGTTGTTTAAATTCATATGGATTTCAACAAGTCTCTTAATAAACCTTAATTTCCCCTAACTTACACAGAACATGTTTGTCTGGGACTATTTCTAATTCTGCTCCTGCTGATTTCTCAGGCATAATTTGACTGAAAATATAAAACACTGAGGTAATTTCTTAACAAGGTAGAAACAAGTTATAAAGCACTTGGCCCCTACCTCCTGGTTATAATCTTGGTTATAAAGCGCCTGGACCCTACCTCCTGGTAATAAAGACACCTGGACCCTACCTCCTGGTAATAAAGCACCTGGCCCCTACCTCCTGGTTATAATCTGGGTAATAAAGCACCTGGACCCTACCTCCTGGTTGCTTGTTGGGTTGATCTGTTCAGGTGGATGGCTTCTCCACTTTCTACTGGCTTGACACTGCTGGCACTTCTGCGTCACGTTGAGGAACCTTCCCTCACGTCTCTTACGGATGCTGCACGTGCTGCAGCATTCAAAGCACCTCTGGAACAGCTGCAGCAGGCATTCCAACTGCACGACGACCTCGCCTGCACCAACATGGCTGCAAGAGGAAAGGAAACAGAGCAGTCAGACTAATGGCTTGATAAAATGGATGGAAATGTATGTCAGATACCCCCCCCCCCCAGTCACTTTGCCTCACAAATTGAAGGGCTGCAAAAGTTTTAACTACAGGAAGATGCATTAAAAGCAGTGTTTCCCATACATTGACTTATTTGTGGCGGCCCACCACAATATCAACATTGACCGGTCCACCACACAATGATTTTCTGTTGTACTATTTAAATGGGATGAAATCCTTTCATTGTATAGCTATGTGCACCTTTGTGCAGTCTCTCAAAGAACTGGCATGCATGTTTTAATAAAACATTAGCAATGTTGTTAGCATCATAACCACGCTGTACAGATTTATTCAAAACTGTTACAGTCAAGCAGAGGGATAAAACTAAATAAGGTGAGCCGCCTAGTTGCCGTCATCTATTAGCTTTGTTGCAATTCGCCCGTTTTACAGCGGCAGGCAGTCGTGGCCTACTGGCTAGGGCTTCGGGCTTGTAACCGGAGGGTTGCCGGTTCAATCCCCCACCAGTAGGAACGGCTAAAGTGCCCTTGAGCAAGGCACCTGACCCCTCACTGCTCCCCGAGCGCCGCTGTAGCAAGGCAGCTCACTGCTCCGGGTTAGTGTGTGCTTCACCTCACTGTGTGTTCACTAATTCACAAATGGGATAAATGCAGAGACCAAATTCCTTGTATACGCAAGTATACTTGGCCAAGAAACCTGACTTACATTTACATTTTCAAGGTGAGATATAGATAATAAAAACCCTCCGGTTACAAGCCCGAAGCCCTAGCCAGTAGGCCACGACTGCCTGCCGCTGTAAAACGGGCGAATTGCAACAAAGCTAATAGAGGACGGCAACTAGGCGGCTCACCTCATTTGGTTTTATCCCTCTGCTTGAATGTAACAGTTTTGAACAAATCTGTACAGCGTGGTTATGATGCCAACATTGCTAATGTTTTATTAAAACATGCATGCAGGTTCTTTGAGAGACTGCACAAAGGTGCACATAGTTATACAATGAAAGGATTTCATCCAATTTAAATAGTACAACAGAAAATCATTGTGTGGTGGACCAGTCAATGTTGATATTGTGGTGGGCCGCCACAAATATAAGAACCTGCATGCATGTTTTAATAAAACATTAGCAATGTTGTTAGCATCATAACCACGCTGTACAGATTTGTTCAAAACTGTTACATTCAAGCAGAGTGATAAAGCGGAGTAATCAAGGATCTTGGACTCCGACTCGTGTTATGACTATGCTGCGTGTGGACCATGGTTACATTGGAGCATAAGTATTTTGGGGCATGAGCATTAACAATGTTAAACATATGGTTCAGCTTAAGTTGTTCTACTCTTGGATGGACGGGTAGTAGACCTGTACAGTAGTATAAAGTCAACTCGTCCCCATCAATATGAGTATAGGGGGGGCTTTAAACAAGTACCAAATAACATTGTTTTGTAGTACTTGGAATTTGTTTCGGTCAACCCAGAAAACCATGCAGAGCAAGTAAAATCCACATGATATTGAATCAAAGTTAATACCAGAATCAGCTTTATTGACTAGGTTGGTGTAAACAAACAAGGAATTTGACTCTGGTTAATCTTTGCTCTCAAAGTACAACTCACTTAACATATAAGAATAAAAAATAAAGAACATAGAAAAAAATAAAAACAGAACACTAAGAATAGAATGAAGGGCAGTAGAATATGGCTATGGATAAGAATAAATACAGTGTACATTTGCAAACAAATAGACACTAAGGTGGTATAGGGTAATGCAATTGTCCATGGGAGTGTGGCTGAGGAATGACCACTTCCTTGTTGTCCCTGTCAAGGTTGCCAAGCCGTGGACACCTCAGAAGACACAAGCAAGATGCAATATACATTGAAAAGAGGGTGGAATACGGCAATATCAGTATAGACTGATTAAATATAAATATAGTGCAAGGCAGTTCAGTGCAATGATAATGTATTAATAACAATTATTGTAACTAAGATTTAAGTACACATGAGGTAGCAAAAAAGTGTTGATGGACTTTGTGTAAGGCCCCACTCCTGTTTCTTGTTGTTTCTTAGTGTTCCACAGAGCGACTGCTTGGTGGAAGGAGCGGTCTTTGTGTCGGCTGGTTTTGGCAAACAGTACCCTGTATCGTCTACCAGAGGGAAGGAGGTTGAACAGTTTGTGACCAGGATGTGAGGGGTCTGTAGAGATTTTTGCTGCCCTTTTCCTGACCCTGGACCGGTACAGGTCCGGGATGGAGGGAAGGTCAGCTCCAATGATCCTCTCTGCAGCCCTAATTGTCCGTTGCAGTGTGGCCCTGTCCCGTTTCGTGGCTGACCCAAACTAGACAGTGATGGAGGTGCAGATGACTGACTGAATGATGGCCGAGTAGAAAGTGGTCAGCAGCTCCTTAGGCAGATTAAACTTCTTTAGCCGTCTCAGGAAGTATAACCTCTGCTGTGCTGTTCGGTAAAACACAGGGAGGCAGATCTGTAAAAGTCCCGAGTTGGTTTGGTTTAGAAGCAGCAGCTCATCTATCTTGTTTGCTTGTGACCGGACGTTTGCCAGGTCAATGGCTGGAAGCGAGGGGAGTAGTCCCGCATGTTATACAAAAGGGTCCCCTCAACATCACAGACTTGTGTCTTGTGTTAAGTAGGAAGTAGTTAGAGAACTGGTACAATTGTACTATACTAATTGTTAGAGGGGATGCATCCCCTCTATTGAAATCCGAAAACTTCTTATTATTTTTCTTTTTACCTTTTTGTGCGCGCTATTCAGCCCAAACCGCTTAACGTACAAATTTGGTTCAAACACCGTTCCGTAGATCTTCCAAGGCTTTACCGTCCTATCCGTTTTTCATTTTTGAGAAGTTTATACCTTGAGATATTTGTAATTAAAAGTGAATTTTTCCCCCATAGACTTGAATGGGGTCTGTGATGTCATAATAGAGCCAGCTGCGCTCGTAAAGTAGTTCTCAGAGCAGTTCCCAGGCTAATCAGAACACTGGCACAGGTGTCACCTGTGAGGAATTCAACTGTCTCAGCCTCTAAGCATACAATCTAGCTCTACCTGAACTACACATCTTGTTAAAGTGTTTCCTGTGTGTCAAAATAAAAGTCCCAGCCATATCTCATGCATTCAGCATTATATCTCCAGAACGGCTTGACGTACATGCTTCAAATTTGATACGAGTGTTTTTATGGACTCAAAGATGAAGTGAGTTGATGTTGGAGGTTGAAAGTCAAATGTCAAGGTCAAAAACACCTTGAGTGTTATATCTCAAGAATGCCATGTCACACAAGATTCAAATTTGGTTACTCCAAAAGCACCTTTGCAGGTATCACAAGGTCAACAGCCCCACCAACACCCTAACCAGCAGATTGCATCCCCTCGTGTAATTCCTCGGAATTGCATTTCTAGTATTATCTACAATCTAACAGCCATCCAAATACGAATGGTCTACAAAACATTGACAAACACCATATGGCTAATTCAAGGCACAGTCGGTAGGGACCAGAAAATAATTTATCTTTCGCCATTGACGCCATAGTTAGCCAATCGACTATAAAACTTTGAATTTAGACAAATAGGCTGAATTACTTGTCGAGAAGAAAGCAGGCAACTTCGACGTCCCTTTCGAAATCCTTGTTCCTCATGAGCGCTTTCCATCTGGGAAAAGCCACTCCAATGTTCACCCTGGTCTTCTTGCACTTCTTATCTCGTTCTCTTCTCAATACTATTTTTCGCTCATTTGGCCTCTCACTCGACACCTTCTCATGTGGTCGAGAATATGTATGATCCTCCATCTCTCCCCCCCCCCCCCCCCCCAAAAAAAAAAAAAACACGAAAAGCTGCACTCGAGCTTGCAGCACTCACAATAACAATACTAACTAACAATTTGCTATTTTGCTTAGCACGGCTACCAGACAAGCGTGTGAGTGTGTTTCAGTGATAGACGGTAAAAAATAGGTTTCAGTCAGTCACACGTTTCTCTCTCGCCCAGTAGCGAGGATGAGCGAGAACTGATGTCGACCAACAGGAAATGGGTTCAAATTTCACCCGTAATGACCATAGCAGCAACCCAAAGCAATTATAGCGATCTACCGTACTCAAAACAGATGCGTTGACTTGCTTGCTAACGGTGATGGATTGAACACATTTACAAACAATAACAAGAATAAAGAATAAGCAGAAAATGAATATGTACTTACAATTTCATTAGCAGAAACGCTAGGTCAGCATCTGTTTTGCATGCTTTACTTTCCCTTAGCTCTCGCCATTCCTTGTACGCACGACCGATATTTATTCTTGTGCGGTTCCTCGCTCGGTCAGACGCTTTCTTCCTCTCCCTCACCTCCTCCGCCGAGAATCGTCTCTTTGGTCTTCTCGCTGGATCTGCCATGATGAAACATCGAAAGAATGATCAGTCTTCTTCTTCTTCTGTCAGGTTTTATGGCAGTTTACAGGCAAAGTGTATTACTGCCATCTACTGGACTGAGATGCAATCAATTGTCATTTCAAAGAAAATAAACAAAAAAAAACTAAAAAAAAGGAAAACAATACAAAACAACCAACTAAATCCTATTTGATAATTGTGTTTCTTTGATAAATGTTCACAGCACTAGTGATGTTTCCTGATCTAGGCTCACTTAATAAGGTGTCTAAAGAGAAGGCTTGACTGCGTTCACTTCCCTCTTTTCTCTTTGTCTGGAGAATCTTAAGCATTTTAAAAGAACATGATCTATATCCTCTCTCACTCCACAAAGCTCACATTTTCCAGATGGATGTTTATTTAGCCTACAACATGTAAGCTATTATTTAAACCAGTATGGCCTATTCTCATTCTTGTAAACCAAACCTCCTCTTGCCTGTGTAAATGGTTTGTTATTTAAGATATTCGTTTGTATATTAGGCCTATATAAATGTCTACCTTTCTTCTCCTTATCCCATTCAGCCATATTAAGTTAACTTTGTGTTTGATGATTACCTTAACTTCTGATCTGCTAAGTGGAATGTTTAACTGTACTTCCTTGGTTGCCTCTTTTGCCAGCTTGTCTGCTTCCTCATTACCACCAACTCCTTTATGAGCAGGTACCCATAAAAACTGGATTGATATTCCCTGTTGACTGATTGCAAATATGATATTATTCATTTCATTCAATAAATCCTGTCGGCATGATGATTCTCCATTTTGTATAGATGTGAGAGATGACATTGAATCAGAACAAATAACTGCTTTAGGGGGCCTAGCTTCTTCTATCCACTGTAATGTAATAATAATAGCGGTCATTTCAGCTGCAAATATGGACAGAGAATGATCAGTTGGAGGGGGCGTGTGTGATTATGTCGAATTGCCGTAAATCAGGTTGTGTTTCTCCTCGTTCTCGTTTCTCACAAGACGTCCTATTTCAAACTCACTTGGACCAGAGCCCTACCAACGTCGGATATCCGCCTGGCGACGCCAGGAGAGCGGGGAAAGTCTTTTTTTTTTTAACAGAACAGGTTATTATGATGTAGTGGAGGCTAAACGCATCCACATCCACACACAGGCATGCAACACGTACACATGCACAAACATCGGGCAGCCGTGGCCTACTGGTTAGCACTTCGGAGCACCTGTAACCGGAGGGTTGCCGGTTCGAACCTCGACCAGTAGGCCACGGCTGAAGTGCCCTTGAGCAAGGCACCTAACCCCTCACTGCTCCCTGAGCGCCGCTGTTGATGCAGGCAGCTCTCTGCGCCGGGATTAGTGTGTGCTTCACCTCACTGTGTGTACACTGTGTGCTGTGTGTGTTTCACTAATTCACGGATTGGGATAAATGCAGAGACCAAATCTCCCTCACGGGATCAAAAGAGTATATATACTTATACTTATAAACACATCCGCACGCACACATGCACACAAACATGCATGCACAACCCATCCACATGCATGCACACATCCACACACACAAACGCACACACGCAGAAACACACCCACATGCACGCATGTACACACAAACACACACATACACACCCACACACACAAACAAACACACATAAATACACACAAGCACAGACACAGGTACACGCACACACTTATACAAGTACACACACATAAATATACACACACACATGCACATTCACATAGCCCAGGGGTTCCCAAACTTTTCCTTGACAAGGCCCCCCAAATACCACTAGGTTCTGGCCAAGGACCCCTTGATGTGTTACCCATCGACAATACTAAGGCAAATTTAAATATACATTAAGCTAATCCTAATAATTATTTTAGCCACAAGCACTTTGTGATGGAGCATACAGTGTGTAAAATTACATTTGGGGCTTTCTGCTATATGAGAGCTATCACTCTACTATTATTCATTATCATGGAAAATAATGTTCAGATATGCGACAAATTATTATAATGGCATTGTATAACAACCCTCATAGTAATGGGTATATTTATTTGTTGCTTTTATTTTTCTTTCCAACTTGCTGAGGCCCCCCTGGCACCCCCTCGCGGCCCCCACTTTGAAAACCACTGACATTGCCTGCATGTCTACTGTAGGCTTACACATAAACATGCACACACACACACACACACACACACAGGCAGGCAGGCAGGCAGGCACGCACACAAACTGTGAAAATACGGCCCTTGCAGTCCATACTCACACGCAAGATGAATGGCTAGGACTCACTGAGGTGAAGTGATGATGGGGTAGACACAGCAAGCAAATGTGGATTTTGGTGGAGTGTGCAGATTTATTTACAGTGCAAACAAATAGCAAACAAAAAGACTTGACAACAAAAGAAAAGGAACCAATCGGTTTGCATGGCAAAAGTTTCTCTGCGCACAACCTCACAACAAGTTGTTGCATCCAACATGCACTCTCCTAGACTTCTCTCACAAGACTTCTCCTCCCTTTAGACGCTCTCACCTGTGTGGAATACATTCTTGAATTTCCCCTTGGGGATCAATAAAGTATCTATCTATCACAATGAGCCAGCCTTTAAATAGGCCAGGCAATTACCCCAATCAGTGAATTGGGCTAAACCATGCTAGAGGGGTGACGGTCTGTACCAATACTATTAAAATCTTTTCTCGTACAGACACATACACAAGACAGGAATAAAATGATACCCTTCAAACAAATAATCAAAGACTGAGTGCAGGGGGGTATTCCATCAACCTCGCTTATTTCGATAAGTCTTGCTAATTTTAGTGAGAATTCCGTTCCATTAATGAGGTTAACGTGAATCCCAGCTTGGTAACTATGGGAATTTATGCCACAGAACTAACCTGCTCCGTAGCAGGTTAACTTTCAAGCTAAATTAAGCTGTGTTGCAAAAAAAAAAACAGTCGAAAAAAGTCCAAAAAGATGGTTCCGTCAACCTGTGCTTTCGTCACCTGTAGCCTACAACTTCAAAAATAGTTGTAGCTCCACTGCAAAAAAAGTTACCTAATTAAAAAAATTAAGAAAAAAAAAAAAGAAAAAAAACACGCAAGTGAACTTCAGGAACAGCTGCCGTTCGTTCAGGTTTGATGTCAACAAATAGTAGGCTAACGTTGAAGGCGCAATCAGGGATTCCACAGGAGATCATGCTTGTTTGTGTTTATGTTTAAGTTTATTAGCAGACGCAATTTTGTGCAAAAAAACGTAGCCTACATTATGTTAACCAAGGAACCAAATTAAACACGCCAGCGAGGTAGCTCGCCCCTACCTTCAGTAGCCTATTCCCAGATAAATTCCACGTATTGTTTCGTTTTTGTTTGTGTGTGATACAGGCAATACTTTCAAGCCCTAAAATACCTAGGCTGTGAAACTAAGGTCTAGCTAGCCTATTGGTGGGTTTAATTGAATTTGAGTAATAGGATACGCAACCATTTACATCTGGAGATAGTTTGTAATTCCTGTAGATGATACAAGACACTTATCTCCTATAATCCAAGATAGATTTTCTTCGAGTTTTTGAGCATTTATTTTACCAAATGACATATGAAAAACATAATTCATTTCAACCACATATTCTTATGCACCATGCACAACAACGCTACTAAGTTAGCTTAAAACTGTGAGAATCAAGCAAGCAAGCAAGGGAGGAATAAAAAAACATCTTTTGCCTTTTGTCTTAATGCCTTAATTAAAAAAAAAAATAGGACATCAATTATTTTTGAATGTATCATGTATCGTAAATAATTACAGTGGCCTACAGTGTACAGTTGTACAGTGGCTAATTACTAATAATGTAAATGAAAAAGGTGAAAGAAAAACATGAATAATCCTGTTCAAGTACTGCAATAATCATGCTTTGTAAATGCTTGTGTTGATGGTTGTCATAATTTGTAGCCTAACACTCAATCTGTTTTGGGGGGGGGGGTTCCTACTATCAACAGCACCGGTGCAGGAAAAAATTCTAGGTGAAACACTGGTGTGGTTCTAGAAATCTTGCTACTCATTGTGTAATTTACGTTCGGTGGTGGTATAACGTGCAGCGAGACGGCATGCCAAAGCAATTACATTCTTACGTGTTCACAGGTTCGCTTCCCATACAAAGTACATACAAACTACATATCTTATCACCTTGATAATGGCATTTTTAGTTATACTCTTTAATAAAATACATATGTCTACCTACTGTTGATAAAGGGTCATGCACATTTAGTAGGCTGTTCAGTGACAGTAATATGCTTCATTGGGCCATCTGATGCAAGCCAAAGGATTTCTGAATTCTGTAGCCTGTAGGCCTGTAAGCAGCTAATAATTAAAACTGCTTCATGTGTCGACGATTGTTCATGAATGTCAAATCAACTGTGTGCTACATAGATTAAATACTAGGCATAAATGACAAATTGAAAGCCACTGCATTTCAGATAATTATATTTCAAACACTCTGGGACTTATGGGAGACAATAGGCTATAATGTTGATACTAATTTATTTTATGACCACCTACACCTAGACAATAATTTGGAGTAAACTCTTTTAGGCTATAGATAGTTTTGAATTATGCCAAAGTTGTTTTTGAGTTTATACAATTTATTCATTCACTCGTTTTGTTCAAGCATAGACTGTATAGTCTATGTGTTCAACAGTGAAGCCAATCAAACTCGCAATTGATTTCAAACCATTAGCATTGTTGTTTTAAATGTATGCTTTCATTATTCTCCAATTTCTGTAGGCAATCTATTTTTTTCTCTCGATGTTAAATTTGATGACTTTCGATGAAAATCCTGTAGATGGCGCTTGCCAAATCGAACAGAAATCGTCTAGTATTGTCTTAATTTTACAACATATATCCTCTTGTCGTCAATCTACTGTTTTGGTCTACTGTTCTACCTCGTGCAGGAGCAGAGATGAAGCTGAATTATACCTCGCTTGAATAAACGAGGCCAAGATGCCGCTAACTTGAGTCACAGACGTTATGAACTTTCGGGCCCCTGGGCCCAGATGTATTAAGGGCCCCCCACTAATTATCGCATAAGTGTGTGCGTGTGGGGGGGTTGGGGGTCCTCCCCCAGAATTTTTTTCATTTGTTTTATGTATTCTATATGATTTGATTTCCTGTATTCTGGTGCATTTTGGGGATGGCCAATACTTTAATTCAATCAGATTCATAGCAGATTTATTGATATTGAGGCAGTGATTCCATGCAAAGGCTTGGGCTTCAGGGCCCCCTGACCCCTTGGGCCCCTGGGCCTGGGCCCGGTAGGCCCGTGCAGTAATCCATCCCTGACTTGAGTTAATGGAACGGCTTCAGCCCCAAGTGAAAGTCTACGCTAGTTCAAGCCAGGCTATTTCTGTTAAGCGCCGCCTTCATTAGCGAGGTTGATGGAATACCCCCCAGTCAAGCTACATTTTATTTATTTATTTTATACTTTATTGTTCAAATCAATAATTTATGGACTATAATCCACATGTAGTTTCCACATCTTTAAATTTTTCCACCCTGTGTATAAATAGTCAAGTAAATAAATATGTTTAAATAATATTGGGTAAAAAAGTGTAAGTGTACAAGTGTGAATAAGTGAAAAAGAGCAAAACCAGGAAAGTACACACACGCACACACACACACACGTGTACATATTCAAGCTACATTTTAAGATTCAAATTGTTGTGTTAAACTGATCATTTAGATAATCTAATGCACATTTTTTTATGCACGTCAATATCCCCTTGCACAAGAACATAAGTTTACAAAACATATTAATCTCCATGCTGCTACTTTGCACTTTTGCCATATTGCACCTTGTATTGCACTAGTAAAATACCTCAACCTGACTATATTCTGGAACACTGCGATAGTCTGGTAACTGTAAGCTGTGTTGATTTGTCTACCTTTTAAATATCTATTTGCACTTGGCTAGTGTCCTATGGTTAGTCTTATGTTTAATTTATGCTTATAGTGTGTGTCAAATCTTTTTTTAATACTGCACATTGGAGTATGGGAGAAACGCAATTTCAGTCTGCTGTGTAATGTATTGTTGCATGGTTTGATTGACAATAAAGTTGACTTGACTTGATTTGGCACGGAATGACCCATAACCTAATGGTTGTGCTTTAGGCTTAGTGAGTCTGGCCATGCAGCTGGCACGCTCATGTCCCGTCCTACCTGCTGATCCAGTAGGCTAATATATTCACCTTTAGCTTCGTCTCAATTGAGACCTAAGCTCCAGTGGTGGCTCTTAGTCATGGGAGCATTTCTGAAAAGGGCTTCCGTTTTAGCTATCAGATTTTACAGTGCAGACAGTCACAATTTATAAATGCGATGGTTCGTCTGTTGGGATAGGCGTCCGACAACGAGTCGGGGCAACAGCCAGGCCCCATTCGGCATAATTCTTCAAACCCGGAATCAGGGGCGGAGCCAGAGGGGTGGCTCCGGGTGGCACTGGCCACCCTTGAGATTCGATTGGCCACCCCAGGTGCCACCCCCAAATCCTAGTCTACGATTGGCCATTAACATGGTCTAAGGCGGGATCTTTCTTGATGCACTTGCAGCAGTTTGGAATGCCAGATGTCAGAAATGTAAGTGGCAAACACGCTTGCCTTTATTGGCCTACAGGCTATTGCTTGTGCTAACACGCAAAGATATCTATCTTAAGTCGCTGACATTTGCTAGGTCATTAAGTGTTAAATGTAGGCTAGGCCTATATTTTGTAAAAGCGTTTAATGATAATAATGTCCTAATGTAATGTTAAGACAACTTTTCATTTATGGTTCATCAAGCTTACTCATAAACACTCGTTGCATCTAGGCTACAGGTAGAGATATTCTGATGACATGTATGACCATTCAACCAGTCAAGCATTTGTTGTTAAATATTGAAATTATGGGAAATTTACATAGCTTAGGCTGAACTGCATGTTTCTTTTGTCCCCCATGCCTGTTTTATTCGTCCCAATCAGGAGGGATAAATGAAACGTTGCGCACGTTCCACTTTTGCCAATAATTCCTGAACGCAGGGCTGGACTGGCAATCTGGCATACTTTTTTCTTTTTTGGCCGAGTCGGTCTTTCTAAAGTTAATTTTCCATAGTAGCGTGTGACAACAAAATCATGCCTGTGTTCTGTTCCCAGAGCTTTCTCTCTGTATGATCTGCAGTGTTTCTCAAATTATGAGCCTCCTCGACAAGTAGATTGCTGGTCTACAGAGCCATGTATTTAAAATACAAAATAGTATGTTGTCATTTGTATTTTATTTAGTTGGAAAAAAATGGCATCATCAGGTTTGTAGTTTAAAAACACTGCCAAATATTTTTGGTAAAACCAATAACCCACTTGGTGATGTGATTATAAAAGTGCAAAACAATGAATGCAGCACTGGTGCGACTTGAAATTTGCCCAGAGTTGTTGTGATCAGAATATTGAGATTCAGGCAGATAAGTAACATGGAGGTTGCTCACACACACAATACACTCCCTGTCTCTCTCATACCAACCTCAAGTTTCCTGAGAACTTAAGTCATCCAATTCGAACACATGTGGTTGCCCTGCAACAAGTTGCCCCATTTATTGCCTAAAGCAAAACGTTGAACATTTTATTTAATTACTAATTTGCCCAGATTTGCTCACACACACAATACACTCCTGCATACCAGCCTCAAGTTTCTTGAGAATTTTAATGATCAGTTTCATCAGATCATCCAATCGGAACACATGGAACTAGTTATGTGGTTGCTCTGCAACATTGTTCGATCTGGGCATGCATTGACGATGCACTTTGTTGGTCTTTGTTTTTTGTTACTCATACACCCATATATACATAGGGCACCCATACCCATATATACATACATATACACCTGCTGGATGCCAGAGCACACACACACACACACACACACACACCTGGTCGTACTAACACCCCTACACTCACACATTGTTCTCCATGAGGTTCTCCCGTGCAGTCTTTATAACTTGCCCAACATTTAAGTAAGTAAGTATAAGTATATATACTCTTTTGATCCCGTGAGGGAAATTTGGTCTCTGCATTTATCCCAATCCGTGAATTAGTGAAACACACACAGCACACAGTGTACACACAGTGAGGTGAAGCACACACTAATCCCGGCACAGTGAGCTGCCTGCATCAACAGCGGCGCTCGGGGAGCAGTAAGGGGTTAGGTGCCTTGCTCAAGGGCACTTCAGCTGTGCCTACTGGTCGGGGTTCGAACCGGCAACCCTCCGGTTACAGGTCCGAAGTGCTAACCAGTAGGCCACGGCTGCCCATTATTTGACTATAAAGATTCATAAATGTCCTGCCATACTCGATTAAATTGTTCTATTTTATTTCTGTCCTCACACATTGCTTTTTCTATATTTAAATAATATTTCATCAATCCCTTTCATGCCTGCATGGATGGGGCCTGTGTGTCTTTCCAATGTTTCAAAATGATTTTCTTATAAACCAAGGCGGAGAAAAGAATCTGCCATACTATTGGATACTTCAGATTATCTGTTCTCTGCAAAATACATTGTGTGTTAATTTGCACTCAATTTTGCAGGTTTCAGTCAACAACTTTTGAATTTCCAGCCAACACTTTTTAATGTTCTTACATTCCTAGAAGGCATGTATAAGAGTGTCCACATGAGAGCCACATTTCACACACAAAGCAGAGGATGATGGGTCCAATTTATGTTCAGTTGTGACTTTTTGAGTGCATCTGTTTAGGCTATGAGATGTAACAGGCAGGTCAGCATAGTTGATCTGTTGACTGTTTGCATTATGGCATGTCTCAGGCAGAGAAAAACTGAAAAACTCAAACACTGTCCACTTAATCAACAGAGTTAGTGTACTGATGAAGGAATAGATTAGATAGATATGGAAGGTTTGCAAAGTGATATCATGCTCCTTTTAAAGAGTATTTTCGGTACTTTCCAAATAGAAAAATACAGTTGATTTTGATACATGGTGTGGCTATGCATTTTATAGTTTATTTTGATACATTTAAAATTAGGGTATTTGATATTTTATTTTAAAATACATTGATGTATTTTTGCCCATCCCTGCCAAAAACTAGAGCAGCCAGGCAGCTACACATATTAACTTTAATATGTTTGGCTATTTGTATTTGTATTTTATTCAAATACAAAGACATTTTATGTGAGAGTAAGGTATCTGTGTTTTTTGTCCTTCAATTTATGAGTATGGTGTTTGGTGCCTGGTTTCCCTAATGTATTTGTGCTAATTTCACATCTTGAGCCTGTTTTAGGCTACCAGATATGTTACGGTTTCTGAGTTTCGATGGGTGGAGTCGGGTAGGCTATAGTAAATCCACATTTGTAAAGGCCTAGCCTACTTGTAGGCTACTCTGCACAATGCCAGTAAAGTTTAATTTAATTTAATTTAACCTAATAATATCTTTTCTCTGTTGGTGTATGTATGATGTCAGTCAAGTTAAACAAAAAGTACACTAACATTTTTTTTTCTGAAAGTTGAACTGGTGCCCGTGTTGCACTCCATTGGGGTATAGCCTACTACGAATCTCGATTAGCAGTCCAGTCCTTTTATGAAAAAAGGTTGAACACCAGAAGCAAACTTAACTGATTTTGTATCCTCAATATGTCCTGAGTAAGGGAAAAAAAGCCCCGAAGAATCCCAATAGGGGAATGTTTAGAAAAAGACCTAAACCACCAAACAGTGCATAATGTAATTACGTATAGCTAATTTGTAAAAATACCACAACGGAGCTAATAGTCCAGGCAAAGTAAGGTCTGACCCAAAACTAATTGCAACAGAATTTATTTTCACATTTTTATATTTCAATTGGTGATCTAAACACCATAGTAAAAGACCATGAAAATCCAGTTGGTGGAAATATGTTAAAATGAGGGTTGTTTTATGCATTATTCTTCAGAAAATACTGACAAAACTGTAATTAGAATGTTGTAGAATTCACATTCTAAAGAATATCTGACCCCATCTAACTTAACATGGAATTTTAGAATCTTGCATTGTTGAGGAACATTCTTTTATTTTCAAAGAGTGAATTTCTTTGTCTTATTTCAGACTGGTTTGTTGCAAAATTGGTGTCTATTTTTACATTTTGGCCCTTTGGATCAATGGAAATGGTTGTTGACTCTTTACTTTGACTCTTCAGTGACCTCTAATTAGATTAAACACCAAAAGCACTTTCCTAGGCTGAATAATGCTTAACTATGTGTTTGTACAGCTTGAACATTGCACTAGAATAGAGTACTGTTACAATACTGTTGGGTTGTGGAGGTTAGCACACTAGAATAGAGTATTGTTAGAATACTATTGGGTTGTGGAGATTAGCACACTATAATAGAGTACTGTTAGAATACTGTTGGGTTGTGGTGGTTAGCACACTATAATGTTACAGCACAGGGTAATCCTAATTTTATGGGTCAAATTTATTCCAATCCAACTCAAAAGTGAAGGTTTTATCCAGATCAAAACCAAGAGTAGATTGTGATCTAATCCAATTTCAGGATCCTTGTTTCCCTTTGAACAACCCATTTTCAAGATTTGATCCAATCCGATAGCCGAAATCCGGTAGCCGAAATCCGGTAACTGAAATCCGATAACCGAAATCCGATCACGTTTCTTTTGAACAATTGGGCCCAAACAATCAAAGCATATGTAAACTAAAAAGCTATGCTACCTCATGTTCATTTTGCTCGGACCCCGTTAATCACAGCTTGCAGGTTATATTTATTATTATTCCTAGCGGCGGCAAATTAATTTGCTCAGCCTGTACGTCTAGTATCAAACCATAGGGATTTCTATTGGCTGACGCTGTGGACTTCATCTAATCACAGCGCTCTATTTTGTTAGAGAGTCTTAAGGCGGGCTTAACAGGATAACGACAGTGCTGCGACTGTGAACAACAAGAAAGGTGGCTATGGCAAACGAAGAGCGGTTGTTTGAATCGGCGTTGGCGTCAACTTTGGAGGAGTTGGACTTGTGCTTTTCTTTGAAAGTTGAGCAACACAATGCACTTAAGTCATTACTTTCGAAGAAGGATGTATTTGCCGTTTTGCCGACCGGATACGGATATGGTCGTAGCGCTGGCCTATTGCATGCCTAGGCAGTTGGAAAAACAATTCTCTGCCCGCCCCTTGGATTAAGCGAGGTGAATGAAATGTATAGTCTGGAATCGAACCAATGATATAGGATGGCCCGCCAGGCTAACTTTCTGCCATATTGGACCTCCATACCAGAGTGTTTCGCTCCATTGTTGTCTTTGGTCATGGCAAATCAATACACGTCACGTCCATATCTGTTTAACCTCATCTCCATCTGCGCAGCAATTGATTGATTTGAATGCACTGACATCAGATAAAGCCTGCCCTATGCCGCAGTAGCGATTTAAATTAGGTTCCTGAGTTTTAGGAACATTGGAAATGGACTTAAGTAGCCTCCGGGCCAGATGGACCTGTAGAGCAAATCCCAAATTTGCCAAACGTTTGTATGGGTATCCGTTTACCTGGTTTCTAACTAATATATTTTTCCTTACAGCGTCGCACTATGTATAAGGTTATGATTATTGTTATTCTGTTAAATTCTAGTCTGTAATTGACATTGGTTTGTTTTAAGGTATCTGATTTTAAGGTATCTAATTGTCCCATAAACTATTCATTTTAATGTATATGTCGCTCTACATAAAATTGTCTGCTAAATAGCATAAACATAAATTAGCCATTTTTCTGTACAGTATTCCATTATCCTGCATGTCATGCTCAGCTGATTAACAATCAAAGCCATTACACTCAACACTGGAAAACATTTGAAACATTTATTTTTACAGAAACAAAATATTGTAAAAACAAAACTAGAACATATACAGTATTCACAACAACTTTTCCAACAGACAGCTCCCCCAGCCCCTTCCTGTAGGGCATCCTCTTTGAACACCTTGTGATGCCATGTTCATGCTGCCTCATCATTGTGACAGACAAAGGAATAACACAATCCTCTGACCTCGTATACCAACAGAAACAAACGTCATCAAATTCCTCTTCCTGAAGAATTCCTGGCAAGGCTCCTAAGCCCAGGGAGTGGTGAGGGCAACTCTGCGACTGTCTTCATGCTCCTGTTTGGCTTCAGGTGATTTAAAGGCATTGAGGCAGTCGCAGCAGGTGAGCAAGTACTTCTCATTGTGGATTCGACTGGTGTGTGCCTAGAGACCAACTTCAACGAAAAAACTTTGGCCACAGCTGGGACAGACGGTGGGCTTGACTTCACCACTTTTCTCTTCCGTTTTTTCTACAGTCATCTCTTCCCCAGAGAGTGTGAAATCACAGTCTTTTTTTGGTCATTTGACTTGTTGTCTGAGGCAGCAGATGTGTGGTTAACTAGATCATTCACCTGTAGAAGAGAGGAGGACCACCACAGTGAGCTTTTTGTTAACGTGCAGTGCCCTGAACAAAATGGTTGAAAGTTGTCTGATATTGAGTCTGGATGATTTTTGTCCACACATTTTCACATGCATTTGTTTACACATAATTAATTTTCATACATCCACGTGTAACCCATATGAAATGGTTACTATTGAGCCATTATTAGCATGAAAAGATGTCGTAGCATAGTTTGACCTCAGGGTGGCGCATGCGCCCCATATTCAGCTGTTGTTATGCCAACGTCAGTTTGTCGTTACGCTTTCATACTGGAGAAAAAACCCAAGCCTAACGTCCGAAAGGAAAAAAAGGTACTAAATACTTTGTAGTGAAATTCAATATTAATTAGTTATTTTATATCAAAGATCAACCCAGAAGTGAAAACCAACTTGAAGCCAGTGCTCAACGTTATACTTTTCACCACGAAGCTCCGGTAAGCAGAGCTACTTGCTACAAAATACTTTGACATCGCTCAATTCTTTCCTAAATGTAATCAAATACAATACTAATTAGTTATTTCATATCAAAGATCAACCCAGAAGTCAAAACCGACGTGAAGCCAGTGCTCAACGTAATGCTTTTCACCACGTATGTGATATGATAAATAATAAATGAGCTGTATTACACATTGTAAATATATTTACACAACAAGAAAGAAGGTTTACATGTAAAGTTTTAACAAATAAATAGTTGAGTAAAATTGTAATATATTGTAATTTAGATACTGTACTGCTGTGAATGGTAATAAGACAATCCATTTGTTTACATTCAAATACCATTTATTAATTTTGTTGATGGTGATAGCCAATCCATTTTGCTTACCAAAATGGTATTCATTGTATTCATTCATTTCATGATTGAACAGCTGTATTTTATGTTTTGGTTATATCACATGATTAGATTGTTTGATTCAATAGAGAAGTCAGTGTTATAGATCCTAGATTAATTTCTTGCATTCTGCACTATGTGTAGATTGGTTTTTTTATTGACTCCCGACCAGAACCGATTCTGAACCGTGCAGTTCAGTGGCGAGCCAACCCGAGATCGTAGACAGACCCCTACCCACCGGTGTGGCCAGCCGGAGAGCGAGGATTTGCCTACAAAGATTGAATTGACTGACTTGACTGACTGACCACCAAATCTCAACCGGATTCCAGATAAGATCTTTTAAGATTGTGCACACTGAAAGAGACATTGATTCACACATTCAAGAACTTTCATTCACACACACACACACACACACACACACACACACACACACACACATTTTATTTATTTTGTTTTTTGGGGAATTTAATTTTATATTACTGTCTGCACTTTATAGTGCTCCGATCTGTAGACAATAAAATTGTCACCTGTTCAATTGTAACCAACTTGAATGACTTTATTGTTTATTTGTTACTCTCCTAGTCATTCATACAATTTCTAAAAACCTTATACCAGCTCCTAGGTGAAACCCATCCTGGATAAGTGCGTGCTCACGGCTCCCTCAAATAGACCCCACCACCGATCACAGATTCACCATGGCAACTAGAGTGGCTTCATTGCTTCTTCTACAGTGTGAAGTAGGTAGCGATAGCCTTTTCACAAGAGCAACAAACAGCAACACCTCTGTTTAGGAGAATATTGCAACTAGTTCCGCGACCACCACGCACAAAATGGTTAGGCACTCCCGTGACGTCACATTGTCGCATGACAGGTCGGGAATGCAGAGTATGTAGAAGTTCACAAACGTTTGATCACAATGATCACAAACGTTTAAATAATGACAGTGGGTCTAGGTATATGTGATGACAATGTGTAGTGGGCAGTAGAATAACTATTGGTTTCCGTTTGTGGTGGCTGCTGACTAAGATAAGGGATGAGATTAAATAGATCCTGGAATTTAGCCTGGTCTGGAGCAGGCTAACTCCACAGAATAAATAGCCATGGTAACTTATATCATAACATATCCTGCTGCCCCCTATCCCGCTTTTGTGCAACTGGATCACGGATAAATTGAGCCAGGATAACCAAGATATCCCGGCTTAATCCCTTATCCTAGTTTTGTGCAATAGGCCCCAGTTCTTCTGCCACCAGGGCCCAGTTCAAAAGTAATCTGCTCGGATTTCAGCTATCAAATTGGATCAAATCTTGAAAATGGGTTGTTCAAAGTGAAAAAAGGGACAAGGAAACAATCAGATTGGATCACGCAATCTAATCTTGGTTTTGATCCGGATAAAACTTTCACTTTGTGCTGTTCAAAAGTTTTGAGTTGGATTGGGATGAATTTGATCCAAAAAAAAAAAAAAAAGTGAATTACCCTGATCCCAACAGAAGGGTGGGTTTCGGGTGGATTTCAGGCACAAAATGTAATAAAACATTAAAGTTGGTCAAATACTTTTTTTTTTATGTTTTGGTCAAATAACTTTATCTACTTGCAGTTGATTTATTTAAATGTTACAGAAATAGGAGACAAAGTGTGCTTGTTTGTATTTATTTATTTGTTGTGAATAAGATGAGGGGTCCGACATAAAAAGAAACTGACAATAAAAGGGGATGTTTGTATTGTGGTTTAGTCTCTTATGATAACACAATCAAAACTGTTCCTTATATAGCCACTAGGGTAGATTGTGTTATGTAGTTCCATTTTGAAACACAGGTAATCTGGATTTCATAATCCTGAAAAGGTATAAGTAAGTACATAAGTATAAGTATATATACTCTTTTGATCCCGTGAGGGAAATTTGGTCTTTGCATTTATCCCAATCTGTGAATTAGTGAAACACACTCAGCACACAGTGAACACACAGTGAGGTGAAGCACACACTAATCCCGGCGCAGTGAGCTGCCTGCTACAACAGCGGCGCTCGGGGAGCAGTGAGGGGTTAGGTGCCTTGCTCAAGGGCACTTCAGCCGTTCCTACTGGTTGGGGTTCGAACCGGCAACCCTCCGGTTACTAGGGATCGACCGATATGGTTTTTTCAGGGCCGATACCGATATCAATTATTACCAAAACAGGAGGCCGATAACCGATATGTAAAACCGATATGTCAGTTGTCAAAAAGGGGGGTAGTAAAGGCGATATGCTGCAAAAATTTCATTCAAAAGCATTTAATTATGCAAACTTTTCTTTCTTCTTTTGATACACAATTGTCCATCAACTTGCATCACTTGCAAGTGTATATCCTGTGTAGGCCGATCATGTTAATCCAAGAGCTGAGTGATAGCAATTATTTTCATAGAGTAGGCCTATGGGCTATGTGCTTGTTGGGACCTGTCACAAAGAGGATGCTTTGCCATTGTGTGTGTGTGAGTGTGAGGGAGAGGTGCATGCGTGATGGCAAGTGTTACGGTTGAATAGTTTAACAAAACAGTTTTAAAATAGTTCTTTTAAGCATGCAATTTGTGTCCATATGCTATAAGCTACACTTTTGATAGCCTAAAAGGCACGTTAATAGGCAGCTCAGGACGCGATTTAGTTCAGGTCGGATCAAATTACTGCTGGCCCTAGGTGCATGTAGTCTTTTCTGACAGTCCGTCTCAAAAAGGGGCAATTAGACTTTTTGACGTTCGCTATCGCATAATTTAGGACTTGTCTGTACTATGTCCGCCGAGGTGTCCCGTTATTCACAATTAACAGACGAGGCGGAGGCAGAGAACTCCCGACGCGCAGCACCTGAGTTTGTAGGCTAATTAGTAAACAGCATACCACTAACGTGCATCAATCGGGAATTCGCTAAATGAAGGAAGTGGGTGCTTTACTTATTGATCCGGATCAAAGAGACAATAGCTTACAAAGTGGTGTTTTTGTAACTTCAGTGTAGATGATTGTGATTCATTGCAACTTCAGCAATGTAGGCTACCTCCCTTACCTTCAAAAAGTAGCTCCGTACAGCTGAAGCCCAGTCTACAGTCTGCATCAGTGAGAATCCTAAACTTTCTCTGTGTTCAGTCTTCGATCCTGATTGGCTGCATTCGTGCTAACTAACAAATCAGACGGTGTAGTGGGCGGGACAATGCTCATGACCACAGAGTAGCAAATGCAGGGAGTGAGAGACGCTTTACAGACAAAGTAGCGCGTTTCGTTCTTTATCCATTTCAATATCGTCTTATCGGTGGAAAAAATGACCGATGCCGATTATTATAAAAATGCTAAATATCGGCCCTAATAATCGGCCAGGCCGATAATTGGTCGACCCCTACCGGTTACAAGTCCGAAGCGCTAACCAGTAGGCCACGGCTGCCCCCAATGCCTCCATGTTGTATCTGGATCAGGTTGATCCAATCCCAAATTGCTTTGAAAAAACGGCATAAAAGTAAAATAGATTACCTGATCCTGGCTTGTAAAACATGGGATTTCCAAATCCGGATCATTCTCATCCAGGTTAAACTTTTTGATCTACTGGGGCCAGTTGTTCAAAAAATTGAATCTGGATCAGAATGATCTGGATTTGGAAATCCCATGTTTTACAATCCAGGATCAGGTAATCCATTTTATTTTTATGTTGTTTTTCAATCCAATTGAGGATTGGATCAACCTGATCCAGATACAACCTTTTCAGGATTACAACATCCAGATTACCTATATTTCTAAATGGAACTATATCACAATATATCCTAGTGGCTATGTAAGGAATAACAGTTAGAGTAGGTGGCCTGGGGTAGCTTTGATTGTGTTATCTAAAGAGACCGAAAACACCCCAATAAAACAATACAAACACCCCTTTCATTATCAGACCCTTCATCTTATCCACAACAACTAAATAAATACCGGCACAGTCAGTCATACTTCGTCTCCTATTACTGTAACAGTTTGTGCCTGAAATCCTCCCTTCTGTTGGGATCAGGGTAATCCTATTTTTTTGGATCAAATTTATCCCAATCCAATTTAAACATTTTGAACAATACAAAGTTAAGGTTTTATCCAGATCAAAACCAAGATTAGATTATGTGATCCAATCCAGTTTCAGGATCCTTTTTTCCTTTCGAACAACCCATTTTCAAGATTTGATCCAATCTGATAGCCAAAATCCGATCAGATTTCTTTTAAACAACTGGGACCTAGGCTTTTAAAACACTCACCTCTACTATAGTGTGGGTCAAAGCCATCTCAGCCTCAGTCAACACACTGGACTCATCTGCACCTCCATCTCGGCATCTCCTCCTCCTTCATCTTCTCTATGTTCTTCTACAGCTCTGACTTTGTCCTCATGCGCTTCGTTTACTTCAACTTCAAACTCTTCCTCTTTTATTTTCACAACCGCTACCTCATCCGCAGAGAGAAAGGAACGCGTTTCGCAGTAGCCTTTGTGGACATCTGGCTTAACATTCGAAGCATCAGATGTTTGGAAGCCTATATTTCTCACCTGCAGATAACAAGAGCGCCAGTTCAGTATTATTGATAAATGGAATTAACAGCTACAAAAGTAAGGGGGGGGGGGGGAAGACACCAGATCATAATGTAACTGCAGAGACACCTGCAGAGACATTAGCAGAGACACCAGAACATAATGTAAATGTACGTACACACCGCTGCCGACTTGAGCTTCCAAAGAGTCAAGAAGTCACTTATTTTCAATGGAAAAGCCAGCTTCTCTCAGCTGCCAGAAGCGTCAAATCCGTCGGCGTCGCGTTTTGGGCGTCTTGAGCGTCAAGCAGAAAGTTGAAAGTCAGTCAACTTTATGGTAATGAGCTATGATTCAGCGACCAACGACCAGCAACCAATCGAATAGACAGAAGTATTAAGATCGAACGTAAAATACTGTCACGTCAGAGCGGCCAAAGCGTCCAAAGCTGTGCGGTGTGTACATGGTACACGGTGTGTACATACAGTTATACTATAATATCTTCTCATAACTTTAACAGACATAGTGGTTATTTGAAAGGCCCACATTCCGTCAAATGTAAATTAGACATCAATCTATAGATGAACTGAATGGATATTTAGAGGAGGAATTATCCCAGATATTGGTTAAGGTTGTAAGGGGTCTTACATGAAATAAAGTGTTTTAAGTCTGAAATCACATGGCCTATTTATAACTGTCAATGTCTTGTCTATTTTTTCTGTCTCATTTTGCACCTTATTTGCTGTATGAAAATATGAGTTTTCCTGGAAATAATTCTGGGTAATTCCGAACTTTTAAACCAAAGTATCAATGTTTGCAGTGTTAGTTGAGATGGTGGACCTAACTAACTAAAGCCAGGTTTAAAAACACTACAACAAGTGTGAACTGTCTTGAAATCTGACTGACTGACATTCTGTCGCTGGCTCATGAGTCTCTGTTGGTCTCTGACACTCTGGGTCCAGCGGGAGGCTCAGGCCTCATCCAGCAAAGAGAATGGACCCACATTTAAATCCTGGGCAAAGTGCAAAGTCTAAAATCAAACTAAAGCTAATCTGTATTACGAGACCAGATGTATTTCCTAATCTAATACCATGAGCAAGATCCTAAACACCAACATCGGAGGGCAGCTCAATGCTCCCACGTGCCATCACGATAGCTTTAGTTCACACGAGACCCTTCGCCAAAGTAATTTTAGGCAAGTCCCACCACTCGGCGGCCATATTGCAACGCTTTTTGGGCACTTGTCAGGTATCTATTTCGGGTACAACTGCACGTGCACAATGATTCACGAATAACAACATACCAACCTCCAGCTCCAGCTGCGAGATCACAACACATGATTGGCACGATGTATTCACAACATACCATATGACTGGCACGATGCATTCACATGTCAACTTTTGGTGGCGGAAGGGGGGGGGAATATGTGTAGACGACTGCCATGTTTGCGTTACAAACTAACCCCATACATTTCTATGAGAGATTCTTTAAGTGCTGTGTCTCTTCATTAGAAAGCCTCTGCCTCTGCTCACTGAGTGACTGCCCTCTGTCCGTTTTTGAATTCGGTCCCAATATGTTCTTTGTCTGGTTCAGTGGCAACTAGCATGTAACTCCTACCTCCTGGTTGCCTGCTGGGTCTCTGATGAGCTGGTCAGGTGGATGGCTGGTCCACATCCTGCTGTAGTGACACTGCTGGCACTTCTGAGTCATGCAGAAGATTCTTCCCTCACGCTTCATACTGATGCTGCATTTGCTGCTGCAACCCAAGCACTTCTGGAACAGCTGCAGCAGGCATTCCAACTTCACCACAACCTCATCTGTACTAACCGGGAGAAGAACAAATGACAGACTTAGGCGCAAGGGGCAAAGGAAAACTAGATCTCTGACATAAACGTGTATACGCATTATGCAGCTTAAAGATGCTGTTTCAAAACACTGTGGTGGAGGGCATAAATGTGTATACGCATTATGCAGCTTAAAGATGCTGTTTCAAAACACTGTGGTGGAGGGATTTAGCTTGTGCACAGAGAGAGGTCTTTTCAATATGCAAAATATTAGAGAAAATGTTCAAATGAATATCGGCTGATATATTGCTTATCAGTTTTTGTAATCCTCAAATATAGAAATCGGTCTTTAAGATCCCATATCGCTCTACTAGATTTCCATCCACCCCTCCAGCACAGCAGGTCTATCTATCACATGCATCACCACAGGACCACCAACGTGGACTATTGGCAACTACAAATGCTTATCACAGGCAATATAACCTCACCTTGTGTAAAAGTGAATGTCCTCATCAGACCCATAGACTGTATGATCGGACCCAGCAAATCTCTGCAGACCTAAACGACTTAGAATCTTGGTCTGGTCCAACTGCTTCCGTAGATCTTCAACCTCCCTTTTCAGCTTCTCATTTTCATGTAATGCCATGTCCAGAGCTGCAGCTTCGGGAACTGAACAATAATCATGCCCAGTCATCTCTACCTGATTAAAGTCTTGATCTAAGCCCGAGTCAGTGGGCAGTAGTCGCTCTTGCTTTTGGAGCACCCGATTTGTTTCCCTGACACCTAGCCACGGGAGCTGCGCTTGCTCACGGTTCCGCTCCCGATTTGGTTCCCTGTCACCTTGCCTCGGCGCCTGCATTTGCTCACGGTTTCGCACCCGATTTGGTTGAGGTTCCCTGCCACCTAGCCTAGAAAACTGCACTTGTTCACGGTTCCGCACCCGATTTGGTTTCCTTCCACCTTCATTCGGCTGTTGTACTTTATCACGGCACTCAAACAGTGTAGGGACAGCACCTTTTTTAAGACGTCTCCTCTTTCGAGCCCCTTCCTTAAAAGCATCGGCTTTGAAATCATCGGGTGTGAAATGGACACTACACACCTTTGTGTGTTTAGTAACTTGGAAGTCATCCCTCCTGATGTTAACGATCCATTTTTGTCTGATGTCCTCCTTCACTGGAAATGCATGAAAACTCACAAGTGAGTTGTATCTGGACGACACAGAGCACAGCGGGACACAACAATGATCCGATGTAGATCGCATTTGCTTTTGATATCGGAAAACATTCTTATTTTGCATGTTTCAGCTGCCAAGGTATATTAGCAACTCGAAATTAAGTTTACTTCCTGTTTGAGTAGTGAGCGATTCTTCTTCTGCGACTTTTATTGTCAGTTTGCAAACGTGCAGTATCGCCATCTTCTGGACTGAGATGTGAACTTGTCAGTATATATTCTAAGTTAGCCTACATACAAAATAAAAAAAAAACATCTGAAAACAAATAAATCCAGATGGCATGTAGAGTTCAAAAATTGTGGATTGTGTGTGCTTAGGGTGTTACCTCATGACATGTTAAGTTTGAGCGGCCTGATTTACCCTACTCCTACTGTAACTGTCAGCCTGTCAGTGTGGTTTTAGCTGCAGAATTGTATAGCCCACTATGCATTCATATTCAGTGGAGCATGCTCAGTGGCAAACTTGCCTCGCCTTATATTCACATTGAACAAGAAAGGCTGAATATCGATAATTGCCCAAAGGATATCACCGGCACCCTCTCTAATTTTATTGAGTTACCCCTTGGCAACAGGAAACAGCAAAAAAATAAAATTCTAGAAATTTGTAGAAAATTGATTCATTAAACATTGAAAACCCAACCATCTAGCTTCTTTCACGTACAGTAGATTGGTACATGAAAATATATTCAGGTAAAATGAAAACACTAAACAGAACTAAATACTCTTGGGGTGTATGTCTAACTACTAAATCATGCAACAAAAATAACACTTCAGACAGAGATTTAAGATTTGCTCTCCTGCCTTAACTAAGGAAACACATTTAAGTAACATATCAAGGAAACTCACAGTTAGAATTAAGGCCATCTATACTGGTCATGTGTATAAACATACAGTAACTCCTGCCAAAGAAAATCATCAGTTCCCTTAAATCGGCCAACAAAATGTCCGGTAAACTCCTATGCAGAAAGCTGCGATCTCATTAATTTAACTGTGTTTGACTCATGTCCAGGGATGCCAAAGACGACAGTCTGGATAAACTCCCAAACCTGAGCACATGGTTTCGGATACTGAAGCTGAAGTATGAAAAAGGCTTTAAAGCAGGCGTCAACAGCACTCAGAAGAGACTGGTGCTCCAGCGGGATCCCATTAATGACCACAAACACTTGTGAGCAGTCATATTCCTCCCCCAACATGAGAACATACGGGTACTCTGCTGCAGATGCAGTGAGGTAGTCGGCCATGGTCATTCCGATCTGGAAAAAAGAAGAACAGATTCTTAAGAGTTGTTAGATTCTGTAAGAGTTGAAAGAGTCACCACAAATGCACAACATTATCAGGGGGCAGCCGTGGCATACTAGTTAGCGCTTCGGAATTGTAACCAGAGGGTTGCCGGTTCGAACCCCGACCAGTAGGCACGGCTGAAGTGCCCTTGAGCAAGGCACCTAACCCCTCAATGCTCCCCGAGCGCTGCTGTTGTTGCAGGCAGCTCACTGCGCCGGGATTAGTGTGTGCTTCACCTCACTGTGTGTTCACTGTATGCTGAGTGTGTTTCACTAATTCACGGATTGGGATAAATGCAGAGATCAAATTTCCAAAGAGTATATATACTTATACTTATCATTAATGACATTTATTTCTATTGACTGATCTTGTAAAAAAGATTTTTACGCATACACCTGGCGATTATTCACTTAAGCAAAAATGTGGTATGATTGAATGACTAAGTACATTAGAAACCAGTCTACATACAGTATACAGTTTATATGCTGACCAAACATCTCGTCTCCAAGGCAAATTTGTTGTTCTTTTGGAAGTAAGTTTGATCGTTTCAGAGGACAATTCTTTACTGTTGTATAAAAATGTTAGTCATGGAAACCAACCAGTTCAGTGTTCTGATATTGACTCAACGCCTATTTCTTTAAATGTGTAAAAAACGGCAGGGGAAGTACCTGTCTTCAAACACAAGCAAAACCTAAATTCTGAATGACTGATGTATTGTGAATTAGTGACTTATATTCTATATTCCTGTAAAACCGAAAATAAAGGGTTTACCTCAGCCCTTTCCATCGGACTACGTTTTCATTTGGATCATTCCAACAGAGGTGGTTACATAAAGTGCTTTCATTCTGATTCTTACACTGGGTTCCCTGTAAACTCTGAAGTTGTACATTTCTACTTAGTAGCAAGAGGATGGTAGAGATGATTGTTAACTCACCGGCTGCGTGTTAATGAAGGCATTCTGGCACTCCACACTGCTGTGCCGGAACACTCTCTTCCCAACCTTATATGGCGAAGGTCGAAGCAGCACAGGCAACAACTGCAATGCAATATCCCCTCGTTTGTCTGCCAAATTAAAATAGTTCAGAGTTAAAATTACAAAAGAGGACAGATTTGTAACTACATTCTGAACAGTTTTTTTGGAATATTTGTCTTTTGAAGTGTGTTATTGTGGCAGACAGACTGAGTGTGAACATACAACACCAGAAATGCCCTGTGGAGTTGGTAAGCATTATGTGCTTGCTGATTTGTCATTGTTGGCTTGAAACGTTTGGGATTTCTACACTGACAGTTATCAGGGAGGAAAGCAGAATCCCCACATCATAGAGAACCTGATACTTTATGGAACTGGTTGACTCCAAGTCAGGGTTAAAATTTGTGTAGCCTCACAATTTTCCAGCTTGATCTTTTGTATATTCAAATGCAAACTCTAAGGACCTATCAAGGTTGGAACAAGATGGGCAATGCTCAAATCCACAAATTAACTGTTGAAAAGTGGAACAATTGCTCTCTGAAGAATTGTACAACTCGTGTGCAAAGTTTATGATAAGGGTTACGTCCAAAAACTGAAACCAGCCTCAGGTATATACAGAATTAATGAACAACTCAATGCAATGCGGTTTGATGCAGTGTACTGCTGTGTAAATACCAGTAGGGAGCAGATCTATGTTAGTGGGGAGCAGATCTATGTTGGTGAGAATACCAGTGGGGAGCAGATCTATGTTGGTGAGAAGGCTGTTTGTCCTCTCTGTCCTGGCCATGCGAATGATCTTCTCCGCGTACACAAGGCACCAGTTCTCTTTTAACCTCCCAGAGGACTCCGGGTATAGGACTGAGAAATCCTGAGAAATCTTAATGCAGACAAAAACACAAAAATGACCAAAACAATCAATACAATGCAAGAAACAATCAATACTCCAGTAAAATGGTCAAGCTACCTACACAAACCCGTGCCTAGTATATGTGCGCCTGACTAAGATGTCTTTTCTAGGCCAATACATGGGTGACCTAGGTACAGCAGCGTTAATTAGATGTTATGTTGGTATCAGGGATGTAGTGGAGGCTAAACGCAAGTAAACAGTTTATCCACCTCTGAAATTTCAGAAATAGTGTTTATCCACCTCTTATTAGAGTTTATCCACCTCTCAAAAGAGTTTATTCACCAATTGTGACTTTCATCATTCAAAATCACACTGTATTATCCACATTCACAATGTGTACACTCATCCACATTCTAGGAACCATTTAATACTGGTATTGTTATAAACATTGAACAAACATGTTCTGAATGCCTTTTTAAAAATCCTATACCGCATGGCACAGTTCACCTCCCCGTGATCACAGAATGCATAGTTTACCCACCTCTTATTTTACCACTACATGCCTGGTTGGTGTACAAAGAAAGGTTATAAAAGTAAATCCATGCTCCTAATTATTCTCTGAATTAATCAGTCATATTTGATCAAGCATTTTCAGACCCCAAATATCTTGGGGTCAAACTTCAAACAGCAGAGAACACTGCAGACAGGTGTTTGGTGCCGTGGCAACCATGCAGGAAGAACAGACACTGAGGCCAGTAGTTGGAGGTGGATCTTAAATGAGAGTTGGTAGTCTATGCTTTTCAAAAGTTTCAGGGAAATGCCATTACGATAAAGAACTATAGTAATACTATACAATTTCTATAATAGGTCTATACTAGGGTAATACTACTGGACTTCTATGATAATCTGTAATACCTCTATAGTATCCTTGCCTTCTATAGTGTTCCTATACTTATAGTCCTCTATACTATGTCCCAAAATACTACAAGAATCCTTTAATTCTTTTTTGTAAGGGTGTATGGCTTTTAAGGAATTCTATCATTCAGGAACTTCTATTCTTCAGAAAACACCAAAGCATTACACGCCATGAGAGTTTGAAGTTTCCGGAAATTTGCGGCAAGGTCATATTTTCACATGCAAATTAGGTTTCTGGCAAAAAGTTGCGGTTAACTTTTGGTAATGTTGCTGCAAACTTCTCATTGTTGCCAGAACTTTGCTGGAAGTTTGCCTCTAGCGGCCAACACTGTCAAACTTCAGGCGATATTTTCTAGTGAACTCATTTGTTTCCCACAAATCACCCACAAGTTCGCTGCAAATCTGCCGCAAACATTACATTTTTGTAAGGGCACATTCTATAAGAACAAAAAGTATTCTATAGATTACAGGCAGTGACACCCACCATGTCTGGGGTGTCCACTAAACGTGGGAACTCGGCAATAATGTCTTGTATTGGTCTTGCTTTGTCTGCACGGATCCACCGGGCCCTGTGAACGGCAGTCTGCAGCATGACCTCATTAACCTGCGACGGGGGCCACGTATTATTTTTCAGCCACTCCGTCAACTGTACGGCCCGCTCTGTAGTTATGGTCGATTCTGTAACGAGTAAGGGAGAAAACACAGTCAACAAGCAATGGCGGCCAAAGCCATTGGGCCCTAATTTAAACGGTGGACCAAGTGCAAAGTCTTAAATTGAATTCTACAGCTAATTTAATAATGAGGTATGACTATTTTCTTAAGTATAAGTATATTTTTTGGGCTTATTTGGCTTTATTATGATAGGACAGTGAAAAGGCAGACAGGAGGCGAGAGGGAGAGAGAGATGGGGTAGGATTGGGAAATGACCGCAGGTCGGACTTGAACCTGGGTCCCCGTGGGCACTTGGACCCGTATATGGCATGAGCGCTGTAGCCAGTTGCGCCACAGCGCCATGCTCTATTTTCTAATTCAATACCATGAGCAATATCCTGAGCCCAAACTTCGGTTAATCCACTCAGAGCTCTCACACACACACCACACCACGGATTTAGTTCATGCCTGAGACACTGTGCTTTACTGAGTGACTTGCTCCTTGTCCGACATTTAAATTAGGGCCAGAGTTCAAATGAGAGGAGAATGTTTTGTTGAAAATGAACAACCCATGACCATCCCCTCATGCACGCATTGAGATGATAGATAGATGATGGATAGATGGATACTTTATTGATCCCCAAGGGGAAATGGAGACACAATGGCAGGATGGGGATCTTGTTCTACCTGGCAACGTGTCTGGTGTGTTCTGCTGTGGTGTCGGTGCAGGATAGGGATTTTTCTCTACCTGGCAACGTGTCTGGTGTGTTCTGCTGTGGTGTCGGTGCAGGATGGGGATCTTGTTCTACCTGGCAACGTGTCTGGTGTGTCCTGCTGTGGTGTTGCTGCTGCAGAGTTCTGCCGCTGGCCTCGGTGGAGCCGCTTGCGCACGTTGCGGAGGCGCTCCTCCAGAAACCCAGTTGCCGGTTTATGGTTCCTCCCCGGGGTGAACCACGCATCCTGACGTTTACGAAGCAAACAGGAATAAAAAACCAACGTAGTTAGTTATCATATATCATGTTCATCCTTTTTTATGGGGGCTAAACAAACACAACTGTAATGATCAGCGAGCTATAAAGGTAGCAGTGGTTATACTGGGTGAAATAAGTGTAAGACTTAGCACACCACCTGGAGAGTTGCTTGAACAGGACTGGTTACTATGGTGTGGAGATCCGTTTAAACAGGACTGGTTACTATGGTGTGGAGGTCCGTTTGAACAGGACTGGTTACTATGGTGTGGTGATCATTCTCTTGACTTACATAGCCGCTGCCTTGGGAGTCTCTCAGGCATGGAAACTGCTCCATTATTGATGATGCCAGCAATGCCTTGGTACCTGAAGTAGGACTTCACAACAATGGACATTTATATTGATTAATGGTGCTAAATCACCCAAACAGCTGTAGTGTTGTCACGATACCAAAATTATGACTTCGATACGATACCTGCCATAAATATCACGATGCTCGATACTGAAACGATACTACGGCGAAATCCTAAGATATCTGGAAAAGAAAGGACTCATACCTCCTCCAAGTGCATTGAGTCATTTGTGTTGAATTCGGTGCACTTTTGTAGTGTGCAGGTCAATTCTGGGTTCTAAACTTCCTACATAATTATTATTTTTATAGTCAGTAAAATAGTCCTTTATTTTTTGTTATAGTTCATTACATTGTGTTGTGTTTTGCCAATAAAGTAGCTTTAAATAGCCAAACTAGGCTAGATCAAGGTCAGTGTTGAAATTACTGCATGCAAATCACTGAATGCTATGCAGAGGGGCCTAATCTTTAGGCCATCTGATGTACAGTAAAGGCTTCCCTAGGCCTTCCCGTGTTCATGGGATTTCTTTGACAGTTGCAAAGGGAAAAATGTGAGGATAGTCTTCTTTGCGCCCAGTGTACAAGTATGGCGTTCCAACCACTCAGGTCTTCGTCAGATAGGCCTACACCATTACCTGTTGCAATATGTCTGTGTGCATTCCTACATTAGCCTACGTCTATTTCTTTGATAACATGATTTGCTACCACGTAACAATAACCCGCTATTATTATTAGGACTCAACACGCTTTGGTGGTATTATATGCTGTGGGCTTTAATTAGCGCATTTCGGGTAGCCTATCCTACATCTGGGCAATACTTATTGAACAAATTGCAGTCTACATGCCATGACAAATATTACCAGTAGTACTGACCGAACATGAAATAGATTGTTTACAAGTTATGGTAATGTTATTCTGGCGTGAACATTGCGCTTTCATCACGTTAGCACCCTATGATTACAGCTCGTTATGTCTCGTCAAAATTCATTGATGAAGGAAGGTTCGCTTTATCCCAGAGAACCATACTCGTTTCACTTAGGCTAGACTAAAACAGAAGAGAAGAACTTGGCACTAACCATGTAGTCGTGTTTTCTATAGCATATTCGTTAACCTGTCGTTCTTTGAACAAAAATGTTGGGATATGTCTGCGAGGTGTTTAGCCAAGTTCCATGCGTAGCCTACTGCTTTTAAATGACTTTGAAACATATTTCACAAACGGGCCTCTGTGTACCTGATGGCTTGCCTTCACTATTCGCGATGTATCCGAAATAGTTGCAGATTTCACTTCACCTTTTGTTTTATCCACAAGGCCGAGGACGGCCGGCAAAGAACTACTGTATGTTGACGTTGGCTGCGCACTCACTCACTCACTCAGAGCTGCCTGCTTGACACGCCCACTTGCCTAGATGCGTGCAAGGAGCAGTGAGAGCAGCAGTTCACGCAGACACAGAACGTTAATTTGAATAAAGTATCGATTCTAAAAACGTCGGAAATCGTCTCGTTTTTTGCGTGAAGGCATCGTGATACCTTTTTAGTATCGATACACCGTGCAACACTAAACAGCTGCATGGTTAGTACAAGAAAGAACAGAATAAAGAAAGAGATGGGTAGGCAGGTATGTATTAATGTCAAAATGAATCACAACAGCATTGTAGAGAGAGGGAGAGGGTATAGATATTAAGATACTGGACACCAGATCACAGGGTAATGCGAATTATTTTATATTTTAAACCTTTAGATTAGTTAGAAAGTAGCAGACAGCAGTCAAAAACAGACCAAATCTGTGAGGAAAAAATACCCACTTCTCTCCGAAGCGCTCCATCAAGTCGGACACGAGGATCCGAACCATGGATCGCCTCTCAGGCTGGGAAATGAAGCCATTTTCCTCAAGACTGGCGACCAGGTGTTTTCCATTTGGTGCTTTGTTGAGGATCTCACGGATGTTCTGTAAACATATAGATCGATTAAAAAGAAAATGTGACGAAAACAAATCTGACCAGCTTATTATCAAAATTCCCCACATACATAGTGAAACTATAGGCCTGTTGTTAAGAACACTTATATAAAAAAAAATATATATATAAAGTTTATATATATAAAAAAAAACATAAAACTGAAAAATAAATCATTGTTTATTAAGTTTGCACAGAACAAGTGCACTTACAAATGTGGCTATGTGCTCCAAGGCAATGTTTTGCTCTGCAGAAAATTCTGGTGCCGGTGTGTAGACATCACTCTCTGTTCTCCAAGCTGATTCTTTAATGAGCAGAAAAAACATAGTGAACCAACAGCAACAGTAAAACATTCCAATTTCAAAGGGGGGGGGGGGGCTTGTTTTTGTGAGAAAAGACAATGAGTCCTATCCCCTCATGCACACGTTAAGATGGAGACAGGATGGCAGGATGGAGAACTTCTACCTGGCAACGTGTCTTGTGTGTCCTGCTGTGGTGTCGGTGCAGGATGGGGATCTTTCTCTACCTGGCAACGTGTCTTGTCTTTCCTGCTGTGGTGTCAGTGCAGGATGGGGATTTTTCTCTACCTGGCAACGTGTCTGGTGTGTCCTGCTGTGGTGTCGGTGTAGGATGGGGATTTTTCTCTACCTGGCAACGTGTCTGGTGTGTCCTGATGTGGTGTTGCTGCTGCGGAGTTCCCCCGCTGGCCTCGGTGGAGCCGCTTGCGCACGTTGCGGAGGCGCTCCTCCAGAAACCCAGTGGCTGGTTTATGGTTCCTCCCCGGGGTGAACCACGTATCCTGACGTTTACAAAGCAAACAGGAATAAAGAACCAACGTAGTTATCATTTATTATGTTCATCCTTTTTAATGGGGCCTAATCAAATATAACTGTAATGGTCAGCGAGATATAAGGTAGCAGTGGTTATTACTACCAGGTGAAATAAGTGTAAGACTTAGCAGACCGCCTGAAGAGTTGTTTGAACAGGACTGGTTACTATGGTGTGGAGGTCTGTTTGAATAGGCCTGGTTACTATGATGTGGAGGTCTGTTTGAACAGGACTGGTTACTATAGTGTGGAGGTCTGTTTGAACAGGACTGGTTACTATGGTGTAGTGATCATTCTCTTGACTTACATAGCCGCTGCCTTGGGAGTCTCTCAGGCATGGAAACTGCTCCATTATTGATGATGCCAGCAATGCCTTGGTACCTGAAGTAGGACTTCACAACAATGGACATTTATATTGATTAATGGTGCTAAATCACCCAAATAGCTGCATGGTTAGTACAAGAAAGAACAAAATAATGAAAGAGATGGGTAGGCAGGTATGTATTAATGTCAAAATGAATCACAACAGCATTGTAGAGAGAGAGGGAGGGGGGGGGGGGGGGTACAGATATTGAGATACTGGACACCAGATCACTGGGTAATGCAGATTATTTTATATTATGAACCCTTAGATTAGTTAGAAAGGAGCAGACAGTCAAAAACAGACCAAATCTGTGAGCATAAAATACCCACTTCTCTCCGAAGCGTTCCATCAAGTTCGACACGAGGATCCGAACCATGGATCGTCTCTCAGGGTGGGAAATGAAGCCATTTTCCTCAAGACTGGCGACCAGGTGTTTTCCATTTGGTGCTTTATTGAGGATCTCACGGATGTTCTGTAAACATATAGATCGATTAAAAAGAAAATGTGACGAAAACAAATCTGACCAGCTTATTATCAAAATTCCCTACATACATAGTTAAACTATAGGCCTGTTGTTAAGAACACTTAAAAATATATATAAAAAAACTTAAAACTGAAAAATAAATCATTGCTTATAAAGTTTGCACAGAACAAGTGCACTTACAAATGTGGCTATGTGCTCCAGGGAAATGTTTTGCTCTGTAGAAACTTCTGGTGCCGGTGTGTAGACATCACTTTCCGTTCTCCAAGCTGATTCTTTAATGAGCGGAAGAAACAAAGTGAACCAACAGCAACAGATAAGCGTTTCAATTTCAAGAGGGGGGGGGGGGGGGGTAGGTATTTGTGTGTGCAAAAAAAAGAGAATGAGTCCTATCTCCTCGTGCACATGTTGAGATGGAGACAGGATGGCAGGATGGAGAACTTCTACCTGGCAACGTGTCTTATGTTTCCTGCTGTGGTGTCAGTGCAGGATGGGGATCTTGTTCTACCTGGCAACGTGTCTGGTGTGTCCTGCTGTGGTGTTGCTGTTGCAGAATTCTGCCGCTGGCCTCGGTGGAGCTGCTTGCGCACGTTGCGGAGGCGCTCCTCCAGAAACCCAGTTGCTGGTTTATGGTTCTTCCCCGGGGTGAACCACGCATCCTGACGTTTACAAAGCAAACAGGAAAAAAGAACCCTGTTAGTTATCATATATCATGTTCATCCTTTTTTATGGGGGCTAAACAAACACAACTGTAATGATCAGCGAGCTATAAAGGTAGCAGTGGTTATACTGGGTGAAATAAGTGTAAGACTTAGCACACCACCTGGAGAGTTGCTTGAACAGGACTGGTTACTATGGTGTGGAGGTCTGTTTGAACAGAACTGGTTACTATGGTGTGGAGGTCCGTTTGAACAGGACTGGTTACTATGGTGTGGAGGTCCGTTTGAACAGGACTGGTTACTATGATGTGGAGGTCCGTTTGAACAGGACTGGTTACTATGGCGTGGAGGTCTGTTTGAACAGAACTGGTTACCATGGTGTGGGGATCATTCTCTTGACTTACATAGCCGCTGCCTTGGCAGTCTCTCAGGCATGGAAACTGCTCCACTATCGATGACGCCAGCAATGCCTTGGTACCTGAAGTAGGACTTCACATCAATGGATATTTATATTGGTTAACTTGATGGTGAAAGAAAGAAGGGTCGATATTTATTAAACTCTGGTGGAAATTCACAAAAGTGGACAGGTATGATCAACATAAAAAAAAGAGTAATATGTCGGTTCAATAAACTGGGCTGTGGCACTACACATCAGTCACCTATGTGTAAAGTGGGATAATTCAGAACTCTCACATTAGTTAGAATGTAGGAGAAAGTAAATCTGAGACTGAAAAATACTCACTTCTCTCCGAAGCGCTCCATCAAGTGGGACACGAGGATCCGAACCATGGATCGCCTCTCAGTGTGGGAAATAAATCCATTTTCCTCAAGACTGGAAAGCATACGTCTTCCATTCGCTGCTTTACTAATGATATCAAAGATGTTCTAGAGAAATGCGGATTGATTAAAAAATGCAAGGGAAGAAATGAATGATATTCTTTTCAAGTTTTCCACGTTCAAGAATACATTGGGTTTTTGTTAGCGGGTCAATTTAATGTCAGACTACCAAAAATAGTAAATTATTTATTACGCTCACAGACTAGTGCACTTACAAAAGTGGCTCCTTGATCCAAACAAACTTTCTGGTCTGTAGAAATGTCCGAGTCTGATGTGTAGACAGATTCTGAGTCAGAGCTTGAAACCTTAAAGCAACAGTAAATAATTTTTAGGCAAACTAGCAAACAAATTATGTAGGCAGGCAAACAAACAAACAAACAAACAAACAAACATGGCTTACAGACTGTCAACAGTACATTTAGCACTTTTAAAAGCTAACAAGCTAGCTGATCTGTTTGCCAGTATATATTTATATTCAGTCTTATATTTATTATATACTTATATTACTTTTTCTGCTGTAAGTGCATGTTGTGTGTGATGTCTGCATGCTACTGAGACCTTGATAAGTAAGTCAGTAAGTCAGTATGTATGTATGTATGTATGTATGTATGTATGTATGTATGTATGTATGTATCGATCTCTGTTAAAGCTCATATGCCTTCAGGATTTGATCGTGCTAGTCATAAAAGTGCAGAGTGGGAAGCCACAATTTGCCATTTAAATGAACTTGAGGATTTAAAAAGTGTATAATATAATAAAGGAAAACATACAAATTTCATTCAAAAATATCTCAAAGACAAAAAAGGATTTGCCACTTTGTGAGATATTTTAAGCAACTAATTATGGGATCATCAGTTAAATCTGATGGAAAAAGGTAATGCGAAGATCATATTCCCATTTTCTGGACATTCTGGCATACATAGCAAATAGAATACTTTAAAGACAGGATTTTTATAAATAGCTTTACAGCACGACATCTCCAATAATATCACATCGTCAACTAGAAGGGAAGGCTACTCGTAGAGAGCGCAAACCTCCGCCAATGCCGTGTAGCCGTGGCATATGCACGTCAATAGAAATCAGTGTGCTTCTATATGTCAACATAAACACTTCCAAATCATGATCAAAAGATGTGCATCACCTTTAGGCAATGACTTTGATATGATCATGCTTTTTTGAACGAATTCCTTATCATGAGAAGAACACCTATACTAGAAAGCCACTATTTGAGGCGAGACCGTCAAGAAATGCATTTCCTTGTTTGAACACTAGAGGGCAAACCAGGCCTGAATATGCCATACGGGACAAGAGTAGTGAAATTAAATCACTACTGTTGGTGTGTGCATTGTCCTTGGACCATGATTAACCTTTCCATCAAATTTCATGTATGTAACTAGGGCCAGCAGTTTTTGCCTAATCCTACACACAGAGACAGGATTCATTAATTTATCATTGCAAAGTGGGTGGGTCAGATTCCCTTTGTAAGCCTACATAAAGTTTTTAAGCAAAAATGAAAAAGTATGTCAGTAATTATGCTGTTTTTGAGGACAGTTGGAACAGTGGCTGAGAAAAATGGTTACATAGCAGTTTGAAGGCAAAACATGTCCTTTCTGTCCTTTAATAAAAAAAACAACTTAATTTATATGTACATTTGAAATTTACAGCAACATTTTTTTAATCACTTGCGAGGACAAACTTATTAACAAGATCTGAGCTATAGTCATCTTTATTTTCTGTTGATGTTCTTTCTGAATTATGCAGATCATCTGCAGTCCAATCTGAGACTTGCCCATTATCTCATGAATGCACAAAGAACATTGATCGACCACAGAAACATGGACTCAACCTGTTCAGATATGCAGAAGTTACATTTCTCTTAAGCTAAACTCTTAAGTGATGGTTTAGAAATCTTGCATAGAAAGGTACCTTTGTAAATTCACTTCCAGTAAAGCATACCTTTCAAGTCTTTGTAAGATGCAATGATGCTAATATTGGGGAAAACCTTTGCTCATCTCTAGTTGCTTCACCGAGATTCCCACTATTAGCCATTCTTCTGCCTCACACCCAAAAGATAAGTCATGAGGAAATGAGACAATATATCCACTTGGTTCCAATGGAGGATAGTGATAGAGGCTGGCAGTTGGTCTTATTTTACTGTAGCTATGGTATATTAACATAGTGAGGCTGGTGGTTGGAGATTGGCCTTATTTCATTGGAAGTATGGTATGTTTCAGTCACATAGTGTGAGGCTGGTGGATGGCAGTTGGTGTTATTTAGTATTAATGATATGTTTCAGTCACATAGTATGAGGCTGGTGGATGGCAGTTGGTCTTATTTAACTGTAGTTATGGTTACAGTAGGCTATAACACAGGCTTGTGGTTGGCGAATGACCTTGTTTTATCAGAGGTATGGCACGTTCAGTGTAAGTATGTTGAAAATGACCATGTTTCAGAAACAAACTGATGTGAGGTGGTGTAGGAAATGTCTTACCAGAGAGAATTAGAACACCGTAATGAAAATATTCACCACTTTCTTCAGAGGTCATTCCAAACATGCCAATCAAGTAAGGTGAACACAGCGTCAATATAAACTCTTATTTTAAATAGTATCAAAAAACATGAAAACATTTTACACAATTATGTTGTAGAAACACCAATGTCATCTCTATACATCAGGCACTTGAGGCGCAATAATGAACTAGACAGGCATATGTTCTATGTACAATGAAAAACATGAGAACCAATCTTTTTAATGTCCCTTTCTCCTCACAAAACTCCCAGCTGTACAGTCCATTAGTTTACCCCATATTTGCATCTGAATGAATGGTTCTTCATCGTGGCTCTGATTCAGGATCTGTCCTAATCAGTCAGAATACTACTACCCTTCACAGGAAGGCATCCCATATTCAGTCAGACTACTACTACCCTTCAAACATGAGGTACCCCCATTCAGTCAGGGGTGCGTTTCCCAAAACCATAGTTGCTAACCTGTTAGCAACTTAGTTGGTTGGCTATGGGAAATTGCAGTGCCACCAACAAAGTTGCTTACTTAGTTAGCAACTATGGCTTTGGGAAACACGCCCCAGAATATTACTACCCTTCAGAGACACGAAGCCATGTTTCGTGACACTGGTGCTTTAAAAGGCCCTATAAACACACTGACGAGACCTACTGCACTGCAAGGCACCTCTTGGTCAGTCTGACCCTATCCTTCACATTTAAACAGTGGAGCGCTCTGGACTCTCCAGTTCAGTCACACGGCGTTCAATTCAGTCCAGACCCCAGGTCTCCTCGGTCTTCCTCCTCGCCCGAGGTCCACTCCCCGGCTCGGGGTTTGTGCTTACGCTGGATGTGGTTCTTGAGGCTGACGTTGTGGTTGAAGCACTGCCCACAGTCCTGGCACTTGAAGGGTCTCTCCCCCGTGTGGACACGCATGTGGGACTTGAGATGGCCTGACTGGTTGAAGGAGCGGTCGCACAGTTTGCAGGTGTAGGGCTTCAGTCCCGTGTGGACGGCCATGTGGCGCTCCAGCTTGCAGGCCTGTTTGAAGGTCCTGTTACAGACCTTGCACGTGAACGTGTTGAACACGCGGTGCGTCTTCCTGTGCGCGCTCCGCGCGTAGCAGTCTGGGAACCGCAGTGGACAGTGAGGACAGGAGAACTTCAGCTCTTCGTTCTGGTGGACCTTCTCGTGCTCGATCTTCTGCTTCCGGAAAGTGAAGCGCTTGAGGCAGTAGTTGCAGCGCACTATGTTGGGCTTGCCTTTCAGGTGAACCCAGGTCATGTGACTGAGCAGGCCCTTCTGGCTGGCGAAACCCTTTCCGCACACCAGACAGGAGTTGGGCCGGGCCTTGTGCTCGCAGATGTGTGGGGGGCCACCACTGACCTTGTTCCTTAAGGTGATGAACTTGCCGCAGTCTGGGCAGGGGTCCCGAAACTCCTTGATGCCGTGGCAATGCCGTGCGTGCTTCTGGAAACTGTGCAGGTCGCCGAAGCACACAGCCAGGTCCTGGAAGTTTAGTGCCCCGTGCTCTGCATTTCTAGTGGTGGTGTTTGTGGTGATTTCTTGGTTGTTCGACTCTGGGTTGCCAGCACTGGTGGTGGTAGTGGTGTTGGCGACATCCTGGTTGCTATTTGGAGTGTTGGCGTCTGGGTTGCCAGCGGTGCTGGTGGTGGTTGTGGTGTTGGTGACGTCCTGGTTGCTATTTGGAGTGTTGGCGTCCGAGTTGCCAGCGGTGCTGGTGGTTGTGGTGTTGGCGTCGTCCTTGGTGCCACACTGGATGCAGCCGTAGATGCGTTTGTGGCGCAGCCTGTAGCAGCTGCGCGTGAACTCGGTGTTGCAGTTGTTGCACCACACCATGGGGGGCTCGTGTTCCGCCTCTCTGCTGGCTTCAGACCGCTCCGATGACGCAGCAGCAGGACCTTCCGCTGCCCCAAGTGGAGACCAAAACTTCTTGGACTTCATGACCCATTCCTCATCGCTGTCATCATCCTCATCCACTTCATCCTCCTCCTCCTCATCTTCCTCCTCCTCCTCATCACTGTCTTTGACGGTCGTTGCTACCCCAGAGAGAGCGGGATCATCTTTATCCTCCGTGTTAGTTTCTCTCTGGCCGTCCATGCTGTCGTCGGAGCCATCATATACGACAGTCACAACATCATCCCCCTGCACAAAGAGACAAAGAAAAAGAAACATTCACTCACAAGATTTACACAAAGCACAGCAATGAGTGGTTAGGCATATGGTAACAAGACAAGCTGGTATATCAAGTACATGGTTTAATGTCAAACCTGGGTAAGTCAAAACTTCCTTAAAGAAGAGCGTTTTGGCTTTGTTTTGCAGGTGAATGAAGCCATAGGGTTATTCTATTAGGAAGTTTACCGCTTCCTCTTGGCTAACTTTCCCAGGTTAGTCACTGAAGCCCCGTACTAGAGACACACCCCTTATGTGGTAACACAATAATAACTAATCATGAGACCAGACACTCAGTAACCACCTCTTCCTCGGCAGACTCGGTGTCCGAGTTCCCAAAAGACGGGCCCATCGTCTCATTAACAACCTGTGCAACACACATAAAAGGAGACTCTGATTGCTCTTGCTGAAAGATTATGTCTACACTAACCATTTCTCTTAGCACAGTTCAAGTACTTGTCTTCAAATTCTGATGGTCATAAACATGTTGTAATAATAGACACTGAGTATCACCAGGGGTTAGTGCATTTCTACTTGTATTGCTGGTAGGCTGTGAATACGTTTTACATCACTATGTGCGCTGTTTAAGTAAACAGTTTTCTTGTATGGGCCCCTTGTGGAAACAGCCGCAGGGGCAAGGCCACAGAAACCCCATGCATGTTCATGTTTGTTTATGCATCAGTTAGGAGTTTTGGTCCTAAACGAGTTGGCTAGCTAACGAGCTACCAAAAGATATGTAAGACCCTCCACACACACACACAGAAAATAGACACATGCATGCCAACAGTGCACGTAAACAAACAGCCACACACCAAATACAAACTGTGCAAGATAGGCAAGCACACACACAAGCAACAGTACAGAGATTTGGTTCTAAACTAGCTGCCTAAAAAGCATGCAAAAACCTAAACTAGCAAACTAGCTGCCTAAAAAGCATGCAAAAACCTAAACTAGCAAGCTAGCTGCCTAAAAAGCATGCAAAAACCTAAACAAGCAAGCTAGCTGACTACAAAACTTTGCAGACCCAGCAGCACAGTGAGAAGTACTTAGCTTACTAAATGTTAACTAATGCCAACTGGTGTCTTTTCGCAATATAGTATGTGATTAGGGATGGGAATTGATAAGATTTTATTGATACTGATGTTATTATCAACTCTGCTTACCAATTTGATTCTTTATCTATTCCTAACCAATTTTTGAAAATATCAACAAGCAACTTTACAATTCTGATGCAACTTAGCCCACAACTCTGAAAACCATTAACTACACTATTGTACTTAAGAAATCAAATATTCATGTATATGCCAGCTTTAAGCTGTACATCATCTGACAAATAACTAACCTCTAGGAAAGCAGGTGACCTCCTGAAAATTCTGGTCCTTCTACTGTTGAGAAAGGGGGCAAACGTTTCGCAAACAAATTTTGTGACTGCTCGGTGGCGACAGTCGTTCACCCCTTCTTCGCTCATTTCCCCCTCCCAGTGCAGGGAGCGTGAAATGGGGGCTGGAAACCTGAAGGAGCGAGTCGAGCATCTGACTGTAACCTCAGAGTTAGTATCTGTAGCAAGCAACAGTCGAAATGAGACAGAATGAGAGAATATTTGAACAGCATTTGTTTTCTTAGTCAAAGAAAAATATGTGCTAAATATGTGCGTTTTCTTAGTCAAAGAAAAATATCTGCTAAGAGTGCCTGCATGGCACTAATGTTATGGCATAGGATATTTGTCCGCACTAACGGACGTGCTGCTAGGTTGGGAGGCAGTGTCAAATACATGGCACCGGGGAGGCAGCGTCAAAATACATGGCACTGCAGGAATTTTAGCCCACGTTCCGTTCCACCATGACTTCTGGTTCATGACAAGTTCTGACAGTTCTGGTTCATGACAAGTTCAACCATCAGAAAATCATGGCGGCATGGATAGGAGGAACTAATAAGCTTGGAGGCATACGATTCCCATGGAGCGAAAAACATTTAAATTGTTATTGATTCCCATCCCTATTGGTGAGGTTATGCTGTGGTTCTTTATATGTATGTGTGTCTGTGTGTGTGTGTGTCAGACCACACCGTTCTGAGCAACGTATCTCACCATTTGTGCAGTGGACTCTTACCAGAGGTGGCTTCAACTTTGGCTTCATAAAGTAAGTCCCATCATCTAGGCTACTTGTGCACTTCATACAAGTGATTTTACAAATTACCTGGTCTACCTGGCTGAAGACTTGTGCTAATAGGAGCAACCAAACATATGGAGGGACTGGAACAAAAATGCACTAACATTTTTACTTTCTGAAACGGAGGTTTTCCAGCTCTAGCTTTGTAACTGTATTTTTACTTTCTGAAACGGAGGTTTTCCAGCTCTAGCTTTGTAACTGTACAAAGCTAGAGCTGGAAAACCTCCGTTTCAGAAAGTAAAAATGTTAGCATGGCTGCAGTGTGCCCTTACAGTGTTTCCCATACATTGACTTGTTTGTGGCGGCCCACCACAATATCAACATTGACCACCACGCAATGATTTTCCAGGTTGTAATAAATTGTGCTTAAGTCTGGTTGGCATCATAACCATGCTGTGCTAATTTGTTTAAAAACTGTTGCATTCAATTTAATTCTGCAAACCAACCACCACAAATGGAATTCAATTCTTTGGGAAGCACTGCCTTACCTCATGAAGGGGAGTTGACATTGTACATGGCATGTGCTGCACTCGTTGCTAGGTGGCTCTTGGTTGTGCTAATGTCCCAAACATGTTTGTTGTGCTTGTCGTCGGGCTCAGCGCAATATACCATATATATATATATATATATATATATATATATATATATAAAATGATTTCCAGCACGCCGCAGTCAAAGTTCAACTTCGCCCGCGGCACGTGCAAGAGCGGCAAAACGCTGCAGCAACAAGCCAGTTCTTGCACGTGCAAGCCATTGGAAATAATAGATTTCATAGCGCAGCGCTGCCGCTTGCGCATACAATGTGAACCCCCCCCCTCTAGTCAAGTCTGCAGTGTGATCTTCCCTCATGATTCTCTAGTCAAGTCTGCAGTGTGATCTTACCTCATGATTCTCTAGTCATGTTTACAATGTGATCTTACCTCATGATTCTCTGCTGGGTCGCTGATGATCTGGTCCGTCGGGTGGCTCGCCCAATTCCTGCTGTAGTGGCACTGTTGACACTTCTGGGTAACGTAGAAGAACCATCCGTCGCGCTCCGTACTGATGCTGCATTCGCTGCAGCACGCTAGGCACTCCTTGAACAGCTGCAGCAGGCACTCCAACTTCACGACAACCTCGTCTGCACTAACAAAGACCAGGAAGCAAGAGAATCGAGTTGCACAAGGAGGGTCTGACATGTAGCAAAAAAGTGTCATCACATGTATTTCCGATAGGAGCGCAGTTTACAAAAGATACGCAGACTATAAAAGAGGTCTAAAATATGTGTGAGCCTTGCAATTTAAATGCTTCATAAACATGTCAGCTTACCTGCTGTGGTTCAACTCCTCACTCTTTACAGGTGTAGGCCCAGGCACAGCAGCTACGATGCTCTGAACTCTTAGTGCAATTCCTGGTGACAGTGAATTCTGATCAAAACTGCAAAACGTACACAGCAAAATCACAACTGTCAAATTTTACTTTCCATAAAGTCCCCTAAAGTTACTTTACTTATTATTATGATCATTAGTATGTTTATCCATTTAGCAGACACTTTTGTCCAAAGTGACTTGCAGAATTGTGCTAAATATTAAACTTGTAGCCTGGGTGAACCCAGACGAACCAGGTCCATCTGGAAAAGGAACAGATTGAAGTCTGTTTCTTAACTTTGCTGTTTTACCGCTTCCGAAGGCATAGCCAGAAGTGAAAGTAAACTTAAATGTTTGTGCATTAAAGTCTTATAAAATCATTTCAGAAGTGCAGCAGACATATTTTTCTTGGAATGAATGGTTTTAAATACAGTCGTTTACACAATTTACTCAAGAAAATACATGTTTCTGGGTTTTTGGTGATTCGGAAATGGCCGTCAATCGGCTCCTTTCCAGACCAACCTGCAGAGCAATATCAGATTAGTTAGTTCATCTGTGTTCACCCTGGCTATAAAAGTTGACCATTAGAGACATCATGGGCGCCTTTGATCTGGTGGTGAGCTTGAACAGGCAGTTCCAACCACGCCTCTAGAATGGCCAACGGCCTGCCAAACAGAGTTCCATCTTTTCTGCTATGCTGCAGCATGGATCACCTCATCTCAGTGACATAAAATTTCACATAACTAAACTTAATAGGTACAACAGCTTCAGTGTGATAGTGGTGTTATGTGAGTACGTTTGGGATCACCAATATGAAGAGGACGACTGGCCAAAGCAGAGAATGACTTTTGCAACTCTCTTGGGCAATGTACAAATGTTCAATTACATTATAATTTACCAGAGCAATAAATCACAATTAGGTGTAGGCCTATTTACATATTTTTCTACTGGCAAGTGCTACATAGGATAGCACACCTATTCTTCACCATTCTAAGTAAAGCTGTTCGCAAATAAAGCAGTTTGCTGTCCTAACACATTTTGTGACTTCCGCTGCTGACCGGAAAATACGTTTTCACCCGGAAATAAAGTCGTTTGTTTACCAACATTTTGATTTGTCCCTTCAAGCTCAGACTAAACATTTCAATTGGTAACTCGTCTAGCTTGCTTTCCCCACTTAGTGCCCCTTTCCTGACATGTAACTATTTCTTAACAGCTTTTCTTTATTTTGCAATCATAACATACGTTAGGCTACACATTTACTTTTAACCAGCCCTGCTAGCTTCTAGCTCGCAAACTTACAGGCCCAGTTGTTTGTTCAAAGGCCCTAAAATAAGCAGAATTGCTGTAGGCTATAACATATTTACAAGTAAAGCGTACTTCTAATGTACAGTGGCAAAGCACCTACAATTGAATAACGCTAGTAGTTTGGATCAATGAATCCAAATGCTAAATGAATCATCAATAACATTGTTACCTAGGGGCCCATAACGTTACAGACTAAATGTTACCACATTACAACTCGGACACCAAAACAGCATGCTATGCAGCCTACCTAGCTATGATGTTTTTAACGTTAGCCAACAACTAACGTTACCGCTAAATGCTGCTACAGAGATGGCTGCTAAGTGGAGTCCAACACAAAGGGCTCAGGGAACACTGTTGAACGGTTCGACTGTAGCAGCTAGGTCAAATAGCAACATCACCCACCAATCTAGCAGGAAAAGAGCAAGATCTTCGTCTGTCTTCATGCATTTCAGTTCTCTGAGGTTCCTCCACCGCTGAAACCCCACGCCGATGTTCACGCGACTCTTCGCCCTTGCCAAGTCATATCCTTTCTTCTTCAGTTTCTGTTCCTCTGATCTTATCCTCTTTGGCTGTTTTCTAGGTGGCGGTTTATCGGCCATCTCTCCGTGTTCACTACGTCCAGATGTAATATGGAGTTTAGAGCTCTACTGTGAAAGACAGGCTGGAATCTCCTCTTTCCCCTACCTCTCTGCTGTGCATGCGTTGAAGAGATTCTTGATGCTGATTGGTTCCCTGCATTCAGTTTAGGCAGCCAATCGCTTGACCTGCAAATCCAACTCCATCCTTTATGTAAACATGCCACAACAACACATTTGATCTAGTTTAGGCATACGAATTACCCTTAGTAGCTCGGCAATGCATGTTCACATAACATCACATCCAGAATGCATCACTGATGAGTCAGTTAGCAGATGCTAACTTTATTATTTTTGTAGACCTTCACAGATACTGAATCAACGCTTGCATTGCAATGATGTGAGCTGTCCACATCGGAGATTTATGAGTTATCAATTTGCTGAACTGTAAATGCAACATAGGGACTGTTTTAACTCAAAACTATAGGCCTAAGGGCAGTCACTTCAAATAACAATTAAATTAGTCATACATTTAGTAAGTGTGTAGTTTGATGGCACATTTGTGTACAAGTTGTCTGTGTGAAAGGGGTATGGAATGAATAAATACATATTATTTCATTCATAAATAACGAATAAATATTAATCTAGTAGGTGAGTCATAGCAGATGCCCATTTTCTTGGTTGGTATTCCAAAATACAGACTTTTTTCATATTTTCTAAACTTTTTAAAAAGGCTATTTCAACAATCCTTCTTAGGGACCATTTTCCAAGTCTTTATACAGATGGTTTTCTTTCTTTCATGTGCAACAGATGTGCAAAACGTGTCTTGGTTCATTGCCATTTGTGTTTATTGAGTCAGACCTGTGGGGTATACTACGAATCTCGATTAGTGGGTTAGCCAGGGTATGCTGTGACACGAAAGTGGATCTGTTTTAGTGTCGCTATATCACCATGGTATCTTATGCTGTCAACCAAACCTGGTCGGGAGGAGGTTATGTGCTAAGTTATAGCTCAAATCGTGTAATCTACCGCCCACTGACCAATCAATTGTCTTAAAAACGAAGTTCTCACGTGTAGGATTCTGTCATATCTTACAGGTGGAGCTCCGACTCTACTAACATTTTGTGGGACAGCCGTGGAGCTCCGGAGCCGCATGCTGCTCTTTGATCCCTCGGATGCGGCTCAAATAATAATGAGTAGGCCTATTTAATTAAAATGTATTTTATTTTAGTTCGTAGGTCTATCTGAGTAATTTATATAACTTCCCACTTCACTTGACTCCGTAATCGTAGCCTGAACAATACTGTTACATTCGTGGTTCGTTGCATGTCAATATCAAACAAAATCACCGATTTCCCTCCGTTTAAGTCAACGAGAACACTTGTTATTGTTGATGTGCGCACTTTCTGTAGGCTAGATAAGGAAAATGTCAAAAAGGAAACGTCAGCGACCACAGCTTTCGAGCGCGAACACAAGCAGGCTGAAATGGAAAAGTTTCCATCCGAAGACTGATTCTGAAAACCCGAAATGAACTGCTCGTTATCGCACACTGCAACGAGTTAGTATTGCTCTGTTAACCCTATTCCACTTGCATGTGAGAAATCTTTCTCACATATGAAAAATATAAAGACAAACCTGCGCTCACGTTTAAGGGCAATTCCGCGCAAAACTGTCATATATCCATAACGCCAACTAATAGCCTACCATGGATGGATGTGACAGTTTTGCGCGGAATTGCCCTTAAACGTGAGTACAGGTTTGTCTTTGTATTTTTTCATATGTGAGATGAAATGATGACAGCCTCAATTCTTGCATGAAACTTCACCTTACTGAATACATCCAGACTCCAAGGCCATCACCAAATCTAATCTCTGGTAGGCCTAATGTTCAATTTTGCCAATGACATGTCAATGAAAATTGAGTAAATTGTGAACTATGATTAGCCTACTTTCCATACCAAAGGACACTGGGAAAATAGGGGGTGGTGTTTAGCCTACATGGGAAGCCTAAGTCCTATACTTCTGTCATTCCACTTTACATTTCAAGTTACTTGCACAATACTTTTAAAACTAGTAGAACGTGTATTAAAAAATCCTCTGTTGAATGAAAATAGCTGTATGTTAAATATCCAAACTTTTTCTTGTAACCATATTTATGTGGCTCTTCTGAGATTAAAAAAAAACAAAAAATTGGTAAAAGTGTCTCTCCAGGCAAAAAAGGTTGCCGACCCCTGGGTTAGCGCTTCGGACTTGTAACCGGAGGGTTGCCGGTCCGAACCCCGATCAGTAGGCACGGCTGAAGTGCCCTTGAGCAAGGCACCTAACCCCTCACTGCTCCCCGAGCGCCGCTGTTGTTGCAGGCAGCTCACTGCGTCAGGATTAGTGTGTGCTTCACCTCACTGTGTGTTCACTGTGTGCTGAGTGTGTTTTACTAATTCACGGATTGGGATAAATGCAGAGACCAAATTTCCCTCACGGTATCAAAAGAGTACATATACTTATAATTTTGGATCTCGAATGCACTTTAATAGTGCTGTGCGTGCAAATATCCCACTATGGACGTGCATACCATACAACAACTGATGACATGATTTATTTGATGTTATAGGTTAGACACAAAAAATTACCGCAGTGTAGATTAAGCTATCGCTCATGAATGCGGAAGTAATTGTTTTTAAATAGAGGCGGTCTTGTGCGTCTCCACGTTTCACGATTGGCCAACGTCATCCCAACACCAAGAACGCGCAAAGATCTGAGCTGAAAGCCTAGTTTGACAAATAGATCACATAACTGCTATTGTAGTATCACTTAACGTATACCCCGGAGTCAAGGCTTTGTGAAGCCTCGATATGTCTACATAGCCTAGATATGTCTAACATGCTTCGTAGTGTACCCCACAGGTCATACAACACAGCAGATTAACGGAGGTTAGGATGTGGAAGCCTCTACCTCTACGTGACGGCCTCATAAGCCCGTAATCTGGCCCAATGGAAGGGTAGCTAATTTTTTATTTTTTATTTTTCACAAACTGAGAAATGACTTCAAAAGAGAGGTTTATGTTGGTGTGTGTTGAACTCACAAAGTATTTCCACCCCCCCCCCCTTTCAAAAACCCACCTACTACGTAAAAACTTAATACAATCTTACATAAATGAGTTAGGGCCACAAAGCAAAATTACAAAGGAATAATGACCCAAGTTTGATCATTTGAGTTTCCCCGTTCAGTCCGACTGCACCTGTTCTTCCTGGTCAATCACTGTCATCACCTCGGATGGCTTATGTTTGCGCTGGATGTGGTTCTTGAGGCTGACGTTGTGGTTGAAGCACTGCCCACAGTCCTGGCACTTGAAGGGTCTCTCGCCTGTGTGGAGGCGCATGTGGGACTTAAGATGTCCTAACTGGTTGAAGGACATATCACAGACCTCACAGCTGTAGGGCTTTAGTCCTGTATGTACCACCTCGTGTCTCTTGAGGTGATGGGGATCGCGGAAGCCCTTGTCACAAACATTGCAGAAAAACCTGCCATGTTCCCAGTGGGTCCTCCTGTGAGAGCTTCGACTAGAGCAATCCTCAAACCGTTTGGGGCACTCGGAGCAGCGGTACTTCAGCCTCTCCCCCTGGTGGGTCTCCTCGTGCTCCTGCTTGTCTTTCAGGAACCTGAACTTCTTGTAGCAGTATTGACAGGAAAGCACATAGTCTTCAGTGTGCACACGACTGTGTCTACGGAGGCCTGCCTCATTGATGCAGCGCTTTCCACAAGTCAGACACACGAACAGCTTCACCTTGTGATCACAGACATGCGGTTTCCGGCCTTCATGTGTATTGATGAATTTGCCACAGTCTGGACAAAGCTCACGTTTACGTTGATAACCATGAAATTGCTCCACATGGCTCTGCAGGCTGTCTAGATCACTGAAGTAGATGGCGTACTTTGGACGGTGCCATCTCGTTTCATTTCTGGTGCCTCCGTGGTCACTGCTGCCCACAGAACCCTGGTCTCTAACGCTACAGCTGCTGCCTAACTCATTAACTCCATCGCTGGTGGCCTCCTGGATGCCACTGGTGATGGCATGCTGGCTGGCAGAAGTGATGACCTCTTTACTACTAATGCTGTTTGAATCCTCAAAACGATCCCTGGAAGCAGTTTGTTTGTTATTGCTGTTGGCGTCTGGGATGCATGCATGCTCAGCTGCTTGGCTAACATCACAAGAGCTCTCTTGGTCTGCAGCAGAAGGGGCCTCTGGGCTGATTGTGCGTTGGGTTTGTTGGTCGCCTGTGCAGAGCAGCTCCTGATTGCACTTAATACAGCAGTAGAGCTGAGGGTGTTTCTGCTTGAGGCAGCGGGCACTGGTCTCTTCCCCACAGTCACAGCACCACGCAACTTGGATAAGCTCCTCCTCTTCATCCTCCTCCTCCTCCTCAAACTCTTCATCCGATGCTTCTGTGACTTTTTCAGTATCAGGAGCCCACTCATCATCGCTGTCCTTCCTTTTCCTCTTGGTTGGCTTCGGTTTCTCCTCTTCTTCTTCTGACATATCCTCCTCCTCTACCTCTTGTTCCGTCAACTCATAACTTTCATCGGTCTCTTCTTCCTCCATCCTCTCTTCCTCCTGTATCTCCTCCTCTTCCTCATCTATATTGAAGGTAATCTCCTCCCCCATGTCTATAGCCATGTCTTCAGAGGAAGTCACTACAGGCTCCTCTTCTGCCTACAAGAAACAAGAATCATTCATTAAATGTATTGATATTATTGTATTATATGTCATTAACTCTTATCTGGTGTTTCTAGTGAATTCCCTACAGGGGACAATCCCCCCTGGAGCACTCTTTGGTATATTGCTGCATTGTAGCTGTCTCGTAAATGCGACTTGTAATTCAGAATCATATCACACATACGTCTAAAAATTGAGTTGGATGTGTTCCAGTTGTTGTCGTAAGAACTACAGTATGTTACGCTACCGTTTGTTAGCAATTGTCTGTCGTTTGCAATCGTTACCAGATATAGCAACACCAGTTTGTAATGAGGCATTACACAGCATTTACACCAGTAAACATCGTAGCAACATAGCAACAGATAGAGGTTGAACAGTATTGTTTCAGTGGCCCCTGGGATCAAACTCGCAATCAAAGATTGTAGAACATGGCTCTGCTCCGCTCTAGAATCTTTGCTCACAATCTCCTGGTGTTCCATTAGGAGGCTCTGGTCCCTGACCACAAGACTTCCACCACACACCACATCAGTCAGGCAATAACTAAACCATGCTCCACACCTTCCAACTTTGGCCACTTCTTAAACAGCATACTCTCCGCCAAAACACATTCATAAACACAGCAACTTTGTCTTAGGACAAAACTACAATGATCCAACAACCGCTGAATGGTTCATGAAGAGTAATCATACAGTTGGGATGTCCATCCTATCTGAAATAAGCACGAAAATATTCAAACTGAGCCAACCCTGTACCTTTGGACGGCCTGCTGGGTTAAGGGGCTGCTGGCTTGTCCACTCCCTGCTATTTCCACAGCTCCAGCACTGCTGCACCACGTAGAGAATGGACCCCTTGCGTTCCGTAGTGACGCTGCAGGCATCACTGCAGCATTTGAGGCACTTCCGGAACAGCTGTAGCAGGCTAGCAATCTTCACAACGACATCCGACATCAGGCCGTTCCTTCAACAACATAATTTTTGCACATAATTTAGAAAGGAATGATTCATTTTACATAATACATCTGACATAATAGCAATGCATGACAAACTCGAGGCAAGAAATCCATTTACCTGCCTTGTATGATGGCAGCGTTGCTGTTGGGTTCTGTAGACAAAGATCGATAAACGATCCAACTTTAGTACAAAGGTTTACTAAACCATTTACATAAATAAATAAATACATCTGATATATTTTCACTTCTTGTATCTTGTATGTGAGCCATGTGAAAAAGAAAAAATACTTTGCCGTAGCCTTTCACAATTTTTTCAGGAATTATACTCTGATGGTCATTCCGTGTCAATTCAGACAAAATCCAGGAAAATGGTTGCTGCATCGTCTCATATTTTTCTCATATTTGTCTACCTAATATTTAGGTCCCAAAACTAAGACCTGTTAAACATTTTTGTTAAATTCCAATGTTCTCAATTGTTTTCACCCTTGACTTTCTATAATTTTTACACGTTCATAAATGCCTTATCTTCGAGGCCATGTTTGGCTTTTGAACACAGACATGTTCTCAGTATGACTGGACTGTCAAAAGTTTGTACTGCATCCCATTCGTTTTATATAAGGCCATAGATATGGAACAAAATGCAAAACTAGTGATATGAGGGTCTTGTAGAGCCTTGTAGAAAATCAAAGGGAATGTCATACAAACCTTTAATGCTTCAGTCATACTGAGAACATATTTGTCGACTTCCACCCTAAACAGTTTGGGCTGCGTATAATACCTTTTCTTATATTATATGTCCAAACATTGCTTGACAGATAATGTGATTTTCAAGCTGTAAAACTGAGGTAATTTCAAGGGTTGAAAATAATATAAAGATATTGGATTTGAACAGAAATATTTTCCAGGGCTTGGTTTTGGGACCCATTCTTGAAATAGACGAGGTTTAATATAAACAAAATCTGAGATGGTGCTGCAACAAACAACCTTATTTGATCTGACATGGAATTACAGCTGAAACATCTTGGTGAATCTCAGTTCTAGCACTCATTTGTGTTATACACATACAAATGCGATTAGGTGCTTTCTTCACTGGACCGAACTCATACCGCATTGTGATGTCCAAACCGTAGTGTGAACCGAGCAGTGACTTCCCTGTACCGTTAACATCCTAGCAGGTTGCACCAGGAAGTCTAAACCCTCGCCAAGGGAGATGTGTGTCACTGCAGGAGTCTGAGTGGCTGGAACAGGAACAGAAACACACACACACACACACACACACACACACACACACACACACACACGAGGCCAGAGGCCCGGAGTCTTTGTAATATCCCACCCACTGACAGGTGCCATGATAAGGAGATAGTCAGTGTTAATCACTTCACCTGTCCCTGGTCATAATGTTATGGCTGATCCGTGTATATGATTGAAATATGTTACTATTTTCAAAAAGGATGACAGAAATATGGACTAGTCGCAGAGCTGGCATGGTATTTTGCCTGATACAAACACATAACATCTTTTTGTAATGAAAACCATTGGATTAAGAAACGTTAGTTAAAGATTGATCAAAAACGTTGGATCAGCCCAGTTTAATCCACAAAAGAGCATTTGTGATCACCTGCAATTCTGTCATGTATTATGTTTCACTAGCATTTAATCTACAGGGGGGTACATATCACATACTAACAATTGTGCTACTGTTCTAACAACAACAACATACCTTTGCTTTGTGCATGGAGAGGCATACTCTCAGATGAACCAGTTCCTACGGTCACCATTTCTTGCTGGAGATCACACTGAGGTTCGATGCTGTGTTTCTCCAGGGACTGAGAACATACCAACGGAAATAGGCCTTCATTAGTGGTCTTGCTCAAAAGTTTTTGGCTGAAAGGTTCTTGTACAACAGCAACTAAGAGCAGTCTGACACATATTCTATAAATGTGCTATTAATACTCAAGTACACAAGATGATGCCACTTACTTCCACCTTACTTAAATGCCGTTAACACAAGGAACAATAATAAACACAAATATTGTATAGAAACATTTAACCTTATAATGATGGCAGAAAACTACCTGCTTTAGATGTCCACTAACAATACACCTATAGCATTGTAAGTATGCATATCAAAGACTGGTTTCCAGACTCACTCCTTTGTGTCACTTTGTGAAGAGACTGGTCTCTCACAATTGGGAAACGTTTCTAACTCTAGCGTCGTAACAAGCTTAGACTTTGTTAACTTTAAAGTCATTGGTCCAACCTAACCAATTAGATTGATCAGGGATACCTAATGTCACTTCCTACTTCACCTAACTTTTATAAACTGATTAAAAAAAACACTGCCAGTCAGGCAATAATGTATTTAGGCCTACATTTGCCATAGATACATTTTTCTGACTGCAATGTTTTGATGTTTGCAGGCGGTGCTACTACTGTTTAAACACATTCACTTGATTTTGAAACTTGTCACAAAAACGGTGTAATTGAGTGGTATTATTGTTTCGAGCAGGTGTCCAAAATGCTGCTACACAAAAAAAGTAAAAGTGGCTGGGGCATCTTCTATGCTAATTTAGTCAGACTCGTCAGTCATGCTAGTTACAGCTGGGTACTTCTCCACGAGACAGATTTTTACCTTGACCAGAAATATCATGACATTTTAGTATCGGCAGATATTGTGGCACGAGATCTCATCACACCCCTAGCATTGATGCCACACTAGTATCAGAGATACTTGGTGGACGTGGCCAGGCTACATAAATAAAGGACATGTAATGAATTCATATTTTGATTGCTGTTCTCCTCTCTGGAGTTCCTTCCTCTCTTTGCTGACAGTTTGAAATGTTGAGTTGATTGAATTTAGCAAGATATGTTTAGTCTGATTTGATCAAATTCACCATTGCAAAAAGATGCAAACTTGTTTATGCATTTGTAACTTCAGAGAAATTCAGGTGCTAATTTAAAGGGGGGGGTTTTGCTAATCATTTGATTTTTGGAAGTATTGTTTATATTTCTACTGATTTTACAGAAAAAAATATTGTCTTGCTTCACATATTTTAGAATTATATGTGCAGGACATTTCTTTATGTAGAGCAGGGGTGGGCAAACTTTTTGACTCAAGGGCCACATTGGGTTTTGAAAATTGGCCTGCGGGCCGCACAACAACCAGACCCAGATTTTTTTTTTGTAGCCTATAATTTAGTATCAAAAGTATTTGTTTTAAATATTAAATTGCTTAAAAATACTGCTAATTTGATGCTGTTGAAGAAATGTATAAATTGTGCACTGTCGCTTTAACGTTTTTAAATTCACGTTATTTCTCAATGATCTTCTGCCTGCTCCGCTATGGCTAGTGCTGTACCTATGGCTGTGCCCTCTCAGTTTTTAAATGGTCAGTAGTGGGAACTGCTGTTGCCTTCATGATTTCCTTTTAAGTTTCTTATAAGGAGGAGATATGAATTATCAACAATGACAAGCCAGCTGGAACCTGCCACTCTCTCTCTCCCTCTCGTGAGCGCAGACGCGTTCCCAATTAAATGGATCGCATTACGTTCACGTTAGATCTGCTGAAAAGGAGATAACTAAGAGTAGGCCTATCATCTCTATTTAACATGATGTTTTGACATTGACATTGAAAACATTCTCTAAGGAGAGTGAAAAGCAGTTTTCAGTAAAGCTAACCAACGTCGTCTCTATCGCAGGAAAAAAAATAGCGAGCAACCTGATAACCAAATTAAATGCTCGGCGGGCCGGATGAAAGTGCTTGGCGGGCCGGATGCGGCAGTTTGCCCACCCCTGATGTAGAGAGAGCTTGAAAGTGGATCTGAAGAATTTGCACCATTTTCTTTCAGTCTTCAAAAACTCTCTATTTAGGGATTAGATTTTGTTTCCATGGTGCTTTTTAGACAGGTCATCTGCTGGAAACATTAGGCCTAGTTTTTGGTCAAAGTTTTCTTCATGGATTCCTGGTCAGAACCCCTATTGGAACAGATTAAAACGTATTGTCCAAAAATCCAATATGGCCGCCGTATTCCAAAACGGCACATTTTTACACACTTTTCCTATGCTATGGGGACATTTCCAGTAACAACAGTGTCATTTTAGCAAAAAACTGTCATTTTCTATCAAATACATATTTACAGAGGTTAACTGATGATTTTAAAACCCTAAAGTATTTTCTAACAATTTTAAATCATTAAAAAAAATCATAACTTTGTCAGATATTTGTCAAATATCAGAAATAATCCAATTTCCTTCAAACATACCTTTGTATCAACTTGGATATAACTAGTTTTAAACTTCCATTTGGTATTTATGGCCTGCAGGCCTCACTGACCTGAGCTCATGCAAGTCAGAAAGGGGAAGATTCCATTGAGGAAAGGTTCCAATGGGGGCTTGCATAGAAGCAAAGAGGGGGAGTGAGGTTTTTTTTGTGTGTGTGTTTTAATGTACAGAAGTGCATATACAGTCCATCTGATCAATAAGTATGTGCCTGGACTCAATTTTATACACTGACAATTTTTTCACCCATTAATTTGTAATGGCCAGTCATTTTTGACCGAAAATACACATGGGCGTTCTATTAACGTTTTTCATGTGACGTATTCTAGGTTCTATTGTTTACATCAGAGCCCGTCTAATAATTAGACATTCTCTGTTTACATCAAAGATTCTAGAACAGAATCTGTATTTCAGCAATGTCAACATTTCAGGCATCAATAAACAAGGATACAAGGAAGTTTATTGTCACATGCATATAGTTACTGGAAGTAAGAAATGCAGTGAAATTATGTCTGGTGTCAGCCTATTTGTGCAAAGTGGGGGGGGGGGGGGGGGGGTAAAAAGTGCAGTAAGAAGAGGGGTTTAGTAGATTAAGTGGCAAGGGCTGCATAAGAAAGGTGAGGGAGGATTGGAATTGGGGGGGGGGGGGGGGGCACCAACAAGGAGCACCCAAGAGCAACAGGGGCAAGGAAAAACTCCCTTACCAAGGAAGAAACCTTGGGCAGATCCACGGCTCAAGGGGCTAACCCAACTGCCAGGGGTCTTGGTGTGTGTGTTGGGGGGGATGACAGGGGAGATGTGATAGTGTGCTGTGTATGTGGGGAGAGGGCAGTGTGCAATATGTGTGTTGGAGAAGCTTCCTCATGAGACAATGTGCTGTGTATTGGGGGGGGGGGGCAACAGTGTGCTGTAAGTATGTTGGGGATGTGTGTTGGAGAAGCTTCCTGATGAAATAATATGCTGTGTATGTAGGGGAGGGGGGGCAGTGTACTGCAAGTATGGTGAAGGGACTTACTATTGCAAGCAGAGTAGAAGCTACTGTATAAATAAAGGTGATGATGAAACGTTATCCCATTGTTCAATATTTGATAGCCTGTCACAGGAACGTTATTTCGCTAAAATCGCCCTGATTTGGTGCATTGATCTGTATCGATAACGTTATGGGAGAACCTGCATGTAGCCTAATGGTAGCCTAACTTTTTTTCTCTGTTCAAAACTCGGTTTACACGAAGACGATAGACTTTCTTAGAAGCTGTGAAATTTGGCCAGAAAGGAACATGTCTTCCCTCTGAAAGTTGACACAAAATCAAACAATATTTGATAATTTAACTTCAACTGAACAGCGACAGGTTTTGCTAGGCAGTAGACTCAGCAGACGTTAAAACATGTAACATTAATGTAATCATGTAACATTAATGGCGTTAAAGTCATGAATCCTGTAACATAATAATATAATATTATAACATATAACAGCGATGGCTTATTCGAATACAATCTGCATGGATATAACCACCCAGAAAAACTCAGAATGTAAGTGATAAAGTTCAATAATTGTATGAAACTTTTTATTAGTTATCCATCGCAGCATCGGCTGTTATGCTAGCTCAGCCTTCACATATGCTGTTATTTTGGTCATGTGGACTTGATTAAACGGGTAAAGATAATTCATAAACTGCAGGCTATTTCTTACATGACTGAAGCAGTAGCCTAGGTTCACACAGTGGTGTTTGAGGTTGCTGTGTTAAGTTGTTGTGTGATCGCTAAACAATTCATAGGATCAAATCAGTTTATTTTGACATACGGAGTTAGTCTAACTGACCTGTGACGTTAGGCTAGCACATAAGCTTAACCCTATTCTGTTTTCATTTAACATTTGTTGTGATTATATAATCAAATGACACTCACGATAACTTGAAATAGAAGGACAGAAGATAGGTGATTGATGTCCACAAGCACGAATTTCACGAGACAAATTAGAACAAACTGTTCCGGTAAAAATATTCTTGCCATGTTTAAAATGCTGCACTTTTTCACTCTGGCAATTCATTTTTGGATGACTGTAGATAGTTGTATTTTAGCCTAAGTCTTCGTAGTACACCATTAGACCATCTTGAGAATAAAAGACTTCACAGAGCTGATACGATCATCCTCCACAACCATGAGGATAGGTAGGCTAAACGGTCGTTCGTCGTCTTTTTGCTTCTTATTGTAAAACCAACTGTTAGGGCCTACACATGGTTGGCATCCCGGATTTACTAGACCAATTTAGATTTGGAACTATTTTCGGGCATAGCACCGGCAAAGCACCGCTGCCAGGCGCAAAGACATCACGCAGCATCTGAAAAGAGAAGCCTTGGCCGATCTGCAAGCTGCAGCCAGGGGTACTTGTCTGAACTTTTGTACTTGAGTGTGGAGTGTGCAACCCATGCAGACTGAAATGGTGTTTGTGCTGTGCAGAGTGGGATAAAATACTGCCAAAGAGGAGCGTGACCGCACTTGTGTCACTGCTACCGACGACTTCTCAGCAATGACCCATTATCACAATAATTAGTATTGTTTGTGACGTTACCCTAAACAAAGATCAAACACTCATTTTGACATGGGAAGAATGGACGCGCTACAAATTAGCTAGGCTACTGTAATTAGCTGGTTGGTTGGGGACTGATTTGAGGGCCTATTCTGTCTACAGTCTGGAGTTGGTAACAATGCCCATGTACTAATGTTATGTCAGTTGAGTAAAACTCTTTGGTTGGATGGTCGATTACATAAACTTTACATGAACAGTGACTTCTTTGCAACTTTCTTATCAAATTTTGCAGTACACTCGAGTCAACAGAGCCATTGTATGTTAAGTGTAACCAAGCCCCACAATTATTTAATTCCACAGGTAACGGTAAAAGGTAAAGTCGTCATATTGTCAATAGGGTGCAACGGCAGCCTAATGAAGTTATACAATAAAACTGGAAGCGACAATGTGAGTCGGACTAACGTTTCAGTTATAACATTAGCAATGCACAACCTGTACTTACAGACATGGATAATGAACACTGTTCTGCCTCTGTACTGAAAATGGATGGGACGGCCGTACCCTTCAGATGTAACAGCATTTTTCTCGTAGCATACTGCATTTTCTCTTCGTAGTCCTCCGGTTTGAAATGCTCATCGCAGACACGATACCGATTGATTTTATCCACTGGTGTTGTTGCAGGAATGCCGAGGGCAGCAAGCCAAAGACTTCTTCGTTCCACTGGTTTTGGAATGCTGTGAAACATTGTGTTCGTGTATGTCCTCTGCTTGTTACCGCAGCCCTTCACACAGCAATTAACCATTTTCCCCAGTAGATGTGTAACCAAAGTCCTTTATCAACCGTCTCTGATATAAGTGTCTCTGGCGAAACTAACTTCAAAATACTAGCGCGCCGGTGTATTGCCGGAAGTTGAGAGTTTTCAGATGCTGCGTGATGTCTTTGCGCCTGGCAGCGGTGCTTTGCCGGTGCTATACCCGAAAATAGTTCCAAATCTAAATTGGTCTAGTCTAGTAAACCCCTTCGTGTTAATTTGCATTGATATTTGTACTCGATGTGAATGTAGGAGGTTACGAGAAATAATTAAAAAAAAATATTGAGTTATTTGATTCACTTTTGCAACGACATGCTAGCTGGAATCGCCGGATTACAGCGACTACGCTAAACTAAAGCCAACCGGGCCGTTTCTAGATTAGGACAATGGCTGGGTCGGCTATAAAACGCTTTGGCTCACTCATCCAACTCTAAGGACTGCGGGGAGTGACCCAATTTCACCTAGGGGTGGCGTCCCAAAGCCAAGAAGCCTCATGGTAGTGAGAATAAGTTAACAATATTTTTTAGAGATATTTTTTAGAGATTTTCAATCGGTCATATTTGACTGCAAACACAACATAAGTGCTCAGTTTGATGAGCCTATTAGGAGACCTTTGCCTGTGAATTGTTGGACTCTTTCTCTCCTCTTGAAGAGGTTTCTCTGCTGCTTCAGCAAAGTCATCCAACAACATGCCCTTTGGATCCTGTCCCGTCTATTCTTCTGCAGTCTGTCACACCTGCTGTTCCGACAGCAGTCATGCATGTGTTTAATACTACTACACTCAGTTCTGGAATAGTTTCTTCCCAGATAGCAAAATTCAGTTGAATCAACGTTGAAATATGGTTTGGCAGAAATGTTGAAACAACGTTGAAGCCTAACATTGATCCGATGTTGAAAGTGTCCCCTCTACTTTGTGTTGAATCAACATTGGATTTTCAACCATACTGACATTGAATCAATGGTGTTTCAACCATCACCTAAATGGGAATCTGCATTTAATTTTCAGTTGATTTTATGTTGAAATAATGTTACTGAATCAATATTGGTTTCAACCATATTGACATTGAATCAATGGTGATTCAACCATAATCTAAATGGTAATCTACATGTAAATTTCAGTTGATTTCAGGTTGAAATAATGTTACCGAATCAATATGGTTCAACCATTATCTAAAAGCTACAAAAATGCTTAACAAAAATGTTAATATATGAATCACTGAACAAAATAACAGAAGAGGGTTTGTTTTTACATTCAGGTTTATTTAATTAATGTCAAAAACAAGTTCAACTTCATCATCATGTACTCATAATTAAGCATTTATCAGCATTGAAATTCCTTGTGCTGAAGTGTCCATCACTTCAAAATGGGTAGAGGGGGGTACTGGTAACCATACCTGAAAATTTGAAGAGTTTTGGAGTTACGGTTTAGGCTGCAGTATGACTTTTACAGAATTTTGGCCAAAAATGAACGGTACAGAAACAATACCGTACCGTACAAAAAAAAAAAATACTATATAAAAATAGGATGGAGAGATGAGGAGGAAGAGGGTAAAACAAAATCCAAAAAACTAAGTGCCATTATGTGGGGAATTCCAAGGACGGTTCAGCATCCTGATGACTTGCGGGTAAAAACGATCCCTGCTGGTACGGGTCCTTGTGCTCTTGTATCGTCTGCCAGAAGGCAGGAGGGAGAGAAGACAGTGGCTGGGATGACTGGGGTCAGAGACTATACGCTTGGCCTTTCTTCTGCAGTGCTGGCTGTAGAGGTCCTGGATGGATGGTAACTCAGTCCTTGTAATGCGCTGTGCTGATCTGACAACTCTTTGTAGCGATTTTCGATCCTGGGCAGTGCTGTTACCATACCATGTTGTTATGCCACCAGTCAGAATGCTCTCTATTGTACAGCGGTAAAAGTTGGTCAATATTTTGTAGTCCATGCCAAATTTCCTCAGACCGCGCAGAAGGAAGAGCCGCTGTCTTTGTGACCACACCAATATGGTGTGTCCAGCTCAGATCCTCACTGAGGTTTATACCAAGGAATCTGAAGCTTTTGACTCTCTCCACAGCTGCACCCCCGATGTGAATGGGTGCAGAAACTTGATATTTAAATGATAAAAACAAAAGGCTGCAGCCAGGTCTCCATGTGAAGATGACACTGTGGGTGAGAAACAGAGACAACACTCATCAGCACTCAGGATGGAACTTTTTGCAGAGCAATCAGTACAACAAAACAAAACAATACCAGTATTTTCTTTATAGAATAGTCTTGTAGCCTAACTGTAGTGAGTAAGTAGTGAGTCCCAAGTCCCAAAGGGAAAATGCAACAATGAACATCTTTAGTATCCTTTTTGCACTTATAATCTATGGTCAACAACCATAAGAAAGGTCATACTAAGAGTAGAGAACATAATATTGGCCTAGCCTAATAATTGTGTATGTGTTTAATTATTGACATGCTAAATTGACCTGATCCCAAACAGCTGTCTCAAAGTTATTGAGAAAATGTCATATATATATTCTGTTAATGAAAATGTAACCATTGTAACCAACCATTGTCAATTCAACCAGGGCCCGCGCACTTTGGTCTCAAGAAATTCTGAAACAATTACATGGGCAAAATGCACCATGGTTGTAAGGCAAGTGCATGTAAAGTCTTATGTGGGCCTCACTGTGAAGCGCAATATCTGCTGTAGTTTGCCTGCTATATTCAGAACTTTCATGAAGCTGTATGGATGGAGAAGGTGTGGAACTTTTTCAATGTAAGTGTGACTGTCAATCAGTTGTCCCTAACAGTGACAGCTGTTTTCAACCAACACATCTAATCTCTGTGTAAAACATAATATGATCATTTGTTTTGGGAAAATACACTATGTCACAATTCAATTTCATTAACAGAATGTTTACAAAATTCGAATAACTTTGAGACAGCTGTTCAGGATCAGGCAGGTTGTTGACCATGGGTTATAATATGCAGCATATGTACAACAACAGACACATGGTACATTTTCCAACTTTGGGACTCAAGCAGTGACGCAGCCTGTTATTAACTAATAGGCCTTCACATAAAAGAAAATAGACTTGGCCTCGACATGAAATTCATTAGCTAGATAATATTGCTATTGTTTATGCTATGTGACTGCTTATTTCATGCACACAGCCATTCAAAGCAAACAAGACACGACCTCTCTGTTTCTAATGTAGGCTAAGTCCAAATTATGTTATCATGTTACTTATCTCACAAAAAATGCAGGTGCTGTAGCCAAAAATGTGATTCAGCTCGTCTTGGATCCTGAAAAGGAGAAGAGAGAAAATCAATGTGCTGCAAATACCCCCTGTAAACAGCTGTTTGACAGTTTCTGTCAAGTAGGGAAAGTGACATTTTGAGGCCTTGATAAAGCACAAAGCGTTCTAGAAGTATGTTAGGCCATATTGGCAGCCAGCTGTGGATTTGAATAGAGCAGCCATAGACTGTACGAGAGCAGTACCATAACTCGGGTTTACAACTTTTGTCAGTATCAAGAAAAATAAAAAAAAAAAAAAAAAAAAAAAAAAAAAAAAAATCACTGGACCCACACTGTTTAGACCCATTAACCCAGCGTACGAGGACCTTAATTTCTCAGAATAAAATTTCTTAAATCTGCAGTAATTTGATTTGCATAGAACATATTAAAACTATAATGTCTGGTTTGTCATGTTTAATTTCAAACATACCCCCCAACCCAAACTTCTCCAAAGTTGTTTTTGTGTGTGTGTGGGGCATTTAACATTATCACAATTAATAGAGTGTGATAGCCACCAGGAAGTTTGTTGTTCAGCGTCCTCATGATATTATAGAAGAATATTGTGTAATAAAAAGCATTTTTTTCTTAATTTATGCCATTTAGCCTATGATTATTTGTTATCCTGCAATCAAAAGCCACAACAAATTGGTGTTGTCTTGCAATGAAATTAATTACTACTACATCTTAAATTCTATCACACAAAATGGAAGTTTTTGCATATAGCTGTTGCCCCAATACTGTTCCTCCAGAAGAAGACCTCCAGGAAACGCAATGTATCATAAAAAACAAACTTGTTTTTTTCAGGGCAGGTGGACATAGGTCAACTTTGCACAGAAAAATAAGGTTTTTACCATCATAGTTATGCGAGACAATGCGTAAAATTCCCGTAGATAATCATAATCATCTGATATTTCGAGGAGCCTCTCGCTGCAGCCTGCGGGAAGGCGGGGCTTGACATCAAGCCCAGCCCACATCCAAGTCAGCCATGTTTTTTTGTATTACGTCACGCAGTTTGAAATTGCTGGCGGCGAGAGGGAGGCAGTCAGCAGAGAGAGCCAGGACTCGCAACGAGACTGAGCGAGCTGATAGTGCTACATTCTACAAACCAGCAACTTACTGTAAAACACTTTTTATTGTGTAATTCAACACGTAAACTGTGGATTCAAACCAGTGCAACAACTCGCAACAGCACCAACGTTTCCATAAGAACGCTGTTGTCACACTACTCATTCGTCAGAAAGGAATAGCTAGCTGGCTAGCTAGCCAGCAAAGTTAACCACACAGATGGCAAGAGGCTGGCGGCGCCCCACCGGTTTCGCTGTCGCCGGCGGACCGCTGAGTTTTTGCACATCGGTTCTACCGCTGCTTGCTATCTGGGCAGTAGCCTATATTTGAGATGAGGATATGTCTAGCTTTATCTAACCGGTTAACGTTACACAATGCATGCTTCTGTTTCACCTGTTACTAAAGCAAAATCGCCCCTTTGTAGGCTACATTTGGTTGTAATGGAGAATTCTTGCTGTTAAACTGATAGTCCATGATAATGAAACACCACACCATTCAACTTTTGAGGGCTAAATTTAATGAAATATGGCTCGTTTTCCGTTTGAACACATTGTCATCAATATTTAAAATGACCAGTTTTTATGAATGTGCATGTTATTGTTTCAAAACCGGAAATCAAATGAACGAAAAAGTACACGAACCCAATTACAATAACTAGCCTAGGCCTACATGAAAAATTCACTGTGGTTGCATGAAATGTCATTTGTGTTTAGCCTACATCATCAGTTTCTATCATCTAATATGAAACAATATACTATATAATCGCTACCAGACTGTCGGTAGCATAGATTGTATGTCTATGGTCGGTAGGAAAGCCAAAGCGTATGGGGAGTGACGTAGGCAAAGAAAACATGGCTGAGTTGGATGTGGGCGGGGCTTGATGTCAAGCCACGCCTTCCCGCAGGCTGCAGCGAGGTGTACTTGGATATTTCTGCGTCTGCTACGTCTCTCCTTTCACCATCATATGCCATTTTCCGAGAATGCTGCTGGCCGCGCTGCACTGGCTTTGCTAGGGAATACACGCGTTGCTCGTTTGTTATGTTTGTGCGTGGATAACGTAGTGTGAAGTTGTGTTCACTGTTTAGGAGTAGCACGAGCAGCGAGTGACAACGAGTCAACGGCATGCTGTTGCAAAAGTGGACCTCGTTTAATTGGACCTCAACAGCGGCGCTTTCTTCACATAATATGAGCGAGTTAACGTTAAAGTGTTCAATGAACACCAACTGTTAATTGTAGCTAGCGTTAGCTGCTAACTAGCTCTGACTTTAACCACACAAACTAGCATGGCCTTCTTTCTTCGATGAGTGGTAATGTGTAATGCTCCCCACACACAAAAAAAACTTTGAAAAAGTTTGGAGGCATCTGTTTGAAATTAAACAGGACGCGATGACTGGACCAGACATTAGCAGCTAGCTCTATTTCTAAAGTTAACGTTAGACCCCCCCTCACCTAGCAGCGAATGCAAAGCAAATTACAGGAATTATGTAGATATGGTCCTACTATGTGTCACACAAATAGGCCTACCATTTTACAGCAACCGTTTAGCAACCAAGTGTACAATCAACAGCAGGTATACTTTTTTTATAATTCAGTTAAAACTTACCACAAGCGAAGAAGAAAGCTGGGCAGGTTGGAAGTGAAGCAGTCAAAATGGCGCACCGGCTGAGTCTGACTGAAAGTTCTGTAACGGCTTTTTGGACTGTTCCAAATAAGTCCAAAGACGACTTAGATCGTTTTTTCACTTAGATGTTTGTTTGCTTTTCTTATAGGTTACACACATAACACATGTTTTACACACACGCTAAAAATGTTACATTCAATTGTCCACAGCACATTGTGTTTAATTTAAAATATATGAAACCCCCTCCCATCAAATGGTCTCACCTAAGAGCAATGCCCCCCCACCCGCCTGCACCCTGCTAAAACGGTATGACAACATAGATTCAACGTTGATCTAATGATTGCCATTCAACCATTAAATTCAACCATACAATGTTGACTCAATGACATTTTTTCAACTTCTAATTCTTTCAGTGGTTGATCCACCATCAGTTTTCAACTATAACCATAAATCAACCATTTTGACCAAAACTCAACGTTGATATAACATCTTTTGCTATCTGGGATTCTTCTTTTAAACAGGCAAGGGTTATGTCTTTGCTAAAAAAAGTACACTTCATACAATTGATGAACTACAGACCTGTCTCCCTTCTTCCTTTCTTGTTGGCTTTGGAGGAAGTGTTCTTCAAGCAAGTCTATGAGTATCAGAACAAACTGCTAGACCGTATGCAGTCTGGTTTCAAGAGTGGTCATTCTACTGAAATTGCTCTGTCTGTGACTGAAGCATTGAGAGTAGCTAATGTAACCTATTTACATTTACTGTTACTGTTTAACGGACTCAAACCCGTAAACAGCAGCACCTCAAATCAGGAGTCTGCTCAGTCATCAGTATTAATTCTAATAGACTTACCTGCAGCCTTTGATACTGTAAACCATGACATTCTCCTTTCTACACTGTCTGAACAGGGAATTTCTGGGAAAGATCTTGGTTTGAATCCTACCTTAAAGGGCGTTCTTTCAGTGTGTCTTGTATCAAAGTATCATGACCTCACCACAGGTGTGCCAAAAGGATCAGTATTAGGACACTATTTACACCACTTCCTTGGGTGAGACCATTCACTCCCATGGATTTCACTCACTGCTATGCGGACGGCTTTACCTGTCTTTACCACCTGAGGACTGTTTCCCATCAGATTTATGCATGCCTGATATTTCAGTCTGGATGACAGACCGACACCTTCAACTTCATTTCTCAAAAACTGAGCTTTTGATGTTTCCAGCTAAAACAGCTATTCCCCAACAGATTAACATCCAGCTTGACTCCTCTTCACTGACCCGAACTAGATTGGCACGTAACTTTGGTGTCATAATTGATGACCGACTTAATTTCTTTGAGCATGTAGCCTGAATTGCAAAATCGTGTTGGCTTGTCCTTTACAACATTAGGAAGATCAGACCTCTGATACAAGATTCCACACAACTTCTTGTGCAGGCCATGGTTATATCCAAACTGGACTATTGTATTTCACTGTTAGCTGGCCTGCCTGATTGTGTAGTAAGATTGTTGCAAATGATTCAGAATGCTGCAGCACGCCAGGTCTTCAATCAGCCAAAGAGACATGTAACTCCTCTCCTACTCTACCTTGACTCCTTATAATAGACCTTGGCCTATAGGTAACTTACTGGATCTGCTTACGGCTATCTTAATTCTATGATCCAGCTGTACATCCCCAACCAAAAACTGGGGTCATCTGATGTGTGCATCTGTTGTGTCGACCAGCCATAAACGCTAGATCAAATTCAAGACTCTTTTCCTCAGTGGTAACTCGTTGGTGGAATGAGTAGCCCAGTGCTCTCCTTCCTGTGATAGTTTAGGCCCAAAATCCCACATTTTTATTGAATTTATTTATTTTTTGGGGCTTTTTTATGGCTTTAATGCGACAGGATAGTGGAGAGTGACAGGAAGTGAGTGGGAGAGAGAGTAGGGGTGGGATCCGGAAAGGACCACCGGGCGGGAATCGAACCCGGGTTGCCGGCGTACGGTGCAAGTCCCCTAGCCAGTTGCGCCACGGCTGTTTTAGACTTTTAGACAATCTATGCTACCGACAGCACGGGAGTTTTACCCAATTGGTACCCAATTTATTTGAACTGTATTTAACCTGTAAGAGGTTTATGTTTGAAGGAAATTTGATGATTTCTGATATTTGACAAATATCTGACAAAATGATAATTTTTGAATGATTTAAAATTGTTAGAAAAATAATTAGGGTTTTAAAATCTTTCTTTTTGTTTGTAACTTCATCAGGGGAGACCAAGGTTTTACCTCATTGTTGACATCCATAAAGAGTGATGGCAGAGCATCAGCCTTGAGCGTTAAGCTGGCAGCCACACAGGACTGTTTCTGCTGCCAGTTCGTGAAGCAGTCAGGAGTGAAGTGGACGCTGCACACTGTGCTCGAAGAATTCACTGGATGCTTCAGTCTGCCATCAAGGAGAACCATCCACTGCTGCAGAGTTGATGGGTCTTTAGGGAAACTCCGGAGTTCTTCAGTTCTGTTGCAACCTTGGATGATACATATTTCTGACATTTTTGAATCCTGCAAGGCAAGGCAAGGCAACTTTATTTACAAAGCACCTTTGAAACACTGCAGTAATTCAGTGATATTCAGTTTACGCAGGTTTTTATACCCACAAACCGGGAACAGCATTGACAAACTGGAGACAGCATTGACAAAAGGCCTTTTCACACTGCGAAAATCGCTGCGATTTTATGTACCAGAATCGCGGAACGACTTTCCCTTTCACATAGACCGAAGCGGAACGGCGGGACAAAGTGTCTCACCAAATTTACTACCAAGCCCCTAGACATTTTGCCAACTTTTTTCGTTCCGGCACCAGTGTAAATGGGTCAAGGCGGAAAGGGGAATCTGGGTGGGCATTTCGATGCTATGTCCAGCCCACCACAGGAGATTGCAAATAAATCTAACTGATCAAAAGCAGCAATAGCAGAGACAGCACATTATGTCAATCTTTAAATTCACAAAATCTCCAGTCATTTAATGCCTGCTAGAGTTGACTGTAGCTCGGAATGCAATCGGTTGCCATAATAGGCCATCCTAAAATCCAGTGATAAAACAAAGCATGAACTCATGAGCGTCTGTCTGCCCTATATGTATATCCTCTGATTGTAATGCTTACAGATATCTAGGTGATATTTGTAACATTTATTTTGTATTTGGCCTGTTCACGAAGTATTCCACGAAGATGAATGGGTAGGGAGACGGGCGCAGAGAATATGAATAAATTAAAGTTACTATTCTCGCGAACCGTTTACCACAACAACTAACCACTAACAGTGTTTCCCCTACAGTGTATTTAACAGCGGCGCAGCGCCGCCGCTGGATTTTCAGCGCCGCTGCAACATAATATCACGAGATTCACTTAACACACTGTAAAAGCACAACGGCCAACGTCATCTCGAAATTGTTTTCTGAAAGTCTTGAGTAAGTTAAGTGCATCAAATCCGCACTTAGCCTCTCATTATTCAGGACATATATGCGGCATGATGTGTCAGGTGATTACAAGCCCAAAGACAAGTCTGCAGCCCATATGGCTAGCCTACGTTCTGAACACGGTTACATTGTTTAGCTATCCGACTGATGGGGTCTTGCTCCGCCACAGTGTAGCCTATGGTGTCATCGTTCACTTGTAGGTTACACAATAAATAGCCTACTTATAGGCCTGGTGACAATAAAAAATGATATTAGTTATATTTCATCACGAAGCTGTTTGTATGCCGTGAATTCGCTTGTAGCCTATGCCATATGTTAAGCTTGAGCAATTCCTCTGATCCAAAGCCTGCTTTGACACATTGACACTAATGTGAAACATGCATCCTCCTCTCCTAGCCTACATCAAATAAAAGAAACCAATTCATGATTACCGAAATGAATTTAACATGGGGGGGAAAAAGTTTGTTGCGATTTAGCCTACTGTTGTGATGCGGTTCTTTCTGCTGATTGGATTTACGTCCGGTGTCGTCAACTCTGAGAACTCTTGCTCCGGCTGACAATTTTATCCAGAGAGCTGATTTCCCAAAGATGAGCCTCCATCAACATTCAACGACAAATTATTAAAACGTAAGTAATGCAATAGAGTACACCAATGTGCTACAAGGTGTATGGTCTTAACGTTAATTGTAGCCTAGACTTGTAACGTTAGCGTAGGGCTACATGTAATGTTTGCATGGGAAAGCTAGGCGAACACAGTCTAGGCCTGTTTAAACTTTCTGATAGTGAAAGGAAATATGAGCATATGTTGGCATATACGTATAGCCTAAATTCTGTCCACTTAGCTATAATAGGCTATCACAAACAGACCTTTTCTACGTTTGCGGCATTAGACATAGGAGCCTACATTCTCTTATCAGAAAGACGTGTTCTCATAACTTCAGCGTTCTCTTGACGGTGAGACGAACGGTCGCACTTCAATCAAGTAGCCTAGGTCCTTTTCGAGTTAATTGTGAGTGAGTTGTATGGTAACTGTGGGAGTGATGTAGAAGAAAAGTGAGTATTTACTTTTTTATACGTGGGTTTGTTGTTTTGGGACTGAGAAATAGACTACAAGGAGAGCATCTGGCTACGTGCATGCGTGTCAGCATTAATGGCCCCCCAACAATTCAATTCAATTACCAAAGAGCCTTAGAGATGTTCTTTGAAAAGCCCAGAAAAATTAAGTGCTCGCAGATTGGGTGTGGCCTTTGCCATTAAGACAAATTTAAATAAATTGTAAATAATCTTTTTCTGGGTTGTGCCATTTCATTTTTCTTCTATCATTTTTAACCAATAATGTAAAAGAAAGCTGAAAATGTCCACAAAAGAAACACGAAGGTATGATATAAAAAAAAAAAATTAAAAAAAAATGCGCAACAACCCCCCCCCCCCCAAGTAATAGCACCGCTGCTGGAAAAATTTCTAGGGGAAACACTGCACTAACATTGTTTAAAAGCTGAGAAAAAGCTCTTTCGTGTGATACATGTGATGTCTGTGATGAATAGGCTACTTTGCAAGTAGTTCAGCAAATTTGGGTGGGACTGAAATACCTTTACAGAGCAGCGGCTCTGGCTCACATGATGTACATTGCTTTAAATGCATTATCGCTTCACTACCCAACACGCGAACAAGAAAGAAAAGAAAAAAGAAACCAATGAGCTTATGTCGCAATTTCCGATAGGCCTAGGCCTAGAGAAAAGACAGCTATGGTATAGGATTTGCTTTGCCTACACTGCTGTTTGGTTGTCCCAAACTTTGAGATGATCCATACTCGCATTAACTGAATCTTATCAACCCGAACTGCGATGTTCCAAACAGAGTGACTGTAGGATGCAAATAATCTCACTGCCTTCGGCATAACTGCTAACAGTGCGCCTATTGTTAAACACCTGAAAAATATTAAGCTGCCGTTTTCTTTTCATGACGAGCACTAAGCTTGAAAGATTTATGACTGACTGGAACGTTGCGTTTTTAAGCGCCAGAACTGCTCATCACGTTGTGTGACAAAGTTTACACCAATCATCATCTTCTAATGCATCCTTATGTTGAGATGTCCATTCTCTTTGCCCTAGGCTATCATTTGTGCGCGAAGCATGTTTCAATTAAGACAGTTGCCTACACAAGCTATTTTTTATTGTTGTAATATTGAATGATTTCATGAATAAAGCTTTGAAAAATTGTATGCACAGTGCATACAGGATTACGGCTGGAGGCGTCACTGACCAAGGCCACAGTAGCCTGTGAACCTCTGATTTTCAAAGGGGAATCACGGCCAACGCAGGGGGCAACTCTTCTCTTCTATTTCCCTTCCAAATTACTTTTTATTGTCTGAAGACATCGATCGCAAGAATCCAACATTCTAAGCAACAGCAAAGCAACTTCACTTGCATTTGTAGGGTACTACAAATGCAAGCTAACCAAAGTGCAGTCGGTTCTCCCGCCATGGTTTTGGAAATCACACACCTGCTGCATCTGAAGGCCAACGCATAATAAGGCCTACGACTATCACTCTACACGCCCCCTATTGCATGTCACATTTTAATTTGCTAGCTGATCCTGCCTCCCCAAAATGCCGTATCATGTGAACAGATCAGCAGGCAAATTTAGATTTCGATTTCGAAACTAACATCATTACCTCTTGTTGCTGATTGGCCCAGCATCCTGGTGGCTGAGGGAAATGTTTGCGTATTGTCAGATACCAGAGTACCATCTCAGTGTAATGAAAATGAACTGAGACACAAGACTGGCAGGGCCAGGCTACTCAACTTATACTTTTAACGTCCAAAAGACTTTGTACTGTTGCCTTGCCTCCTCTCACACACGGACACCTGGCACCTTCCACCTAATGGCCCTGACACACTTACCCGACGGCCAACTGTCGTCAGAAAACGCAGTGGACTAATCAGTCGGCTACTGCCCCCCCCCCCATTTGGCCACTTCTGATTTGTGAGCATGCTTAGTGCACGAAAAGCACAGCACACCTTTTAGGTGACCTACACTGTCTGTCACACAAAGACATCATACTGTATATCTGATCAGATTAGGGGACAGAGCTGCAAGTTTCACAATTAATTGCAGCCTCTGCGATTAGGTAATTGCATTAGTTCAAATTGAGATTTCAATTAAAAATTGATTAATTGTGCAGCCCTACATCCTTGTCGCAATTTTGGATGGATTTGCCTGATACAGATTATGATGGAGCGCCACAGCGTAGTGGTGTAGACCCGCAATTGCAGTTACAACGATCACATCACGGAGTTCAATGCGCTAAATGATGTTTTATGCCCCCAACGTTGTCTTCAAGGCAGCACTGCCTGGAAGGCACTAGGGTTAGGCATGGGTTAGGGTTAGGGTTGGGGTTGGGGTAAGGTTTAAGATTAGGTGCCTTTAAGTCAGCGGTCTGGAAGACGACGTTGGGGGCATAAAACACCATCGAGCGTTCAATGCTTATTAGGAAATAATATGTAAGTACTAGAAATCTGTTGGGAGACAGAGGCCGCTTGAAATTTGGCATCGCAATTCTCTACGCAGGAAAAACCCTGCACACAAAGCGTTACAGTGATGTCGTAGGCGAAAGGTAACACTTGAAATGCAAGGCTTACCTCTAACAGCTGAAATGCAAGGCCTTACCTCCAACAGCTGAAATACAGACTTACCTCTAACAACTGAAATACATGGCTACCTCTAACAGCTGAAATGGAAGGCTTACCTCTAACAGATGAAATGGAAGGCTTACCTCTAACAGCTGAAATGGGAGGCTTACCTCTAACAGCTGCCATGTTGGAGGCCGTGCAAGGTATGTCCTGGATAATGTTGTCGGTTCTGAACCTGACAGGGACAGTATCAGAGTAGCGGGCAGACCATTCCGTTTCACACCGTCTTTATGTGGGGTCTTCTTCAGGGTGGACTGTGAGATTGCAGTCAATTCTGAGTCCTTCAGATCAACAGAAACATCAGAGCAACTTACATCAGAGCCACTTATTTCCATTTCCATAGGCCTACATATGACATGACATTCCTTGCCCCGCCCCACTCTCACTCGTAACGGACCCGTCGCCCCTCCTCTGCATGCAAATTTAAAAAAATATTAGAGAGCAATTTGCAAGTTGATTTCAAAACTGATTTTACACTTCATCTTGTCTGAAAATGTATATTAAAAATGTATACATGTACAAAATAATATGTTTTACAAAACCTACAGACAGTAATTCAAAAGAAAGTGTCCATTTTAAGCAGGCTTCTAAATATGCCTCTCCTGCCCACAACACGTCATATTACGTAGGAGAAGGTAGTCTTAAATTGGTGCTTAAACTCTGCTGTCATTGTGGGTGTAGATACAAGTCTGAGCAATGGTGAGAGACAGAGTATGCCGTTTTTTTTAGAAAGTCATAATTAGGGTTGGGCACCGAAACACTGTTCTAATATGGTACCGGTGCCGACGCAAATGGTAGTAACTGCATCGAATAACAACGTGGATTTCGGTACCTCATTTCGGTGCTTAAATTGCGTTTTTTTTTTTTTTTTGTACGAGGCATCACTGCATGTCATGCGTCATCTCTAACGTCTTGGATGGAACACTGGATGTATAAACCTGAGGGGTACACCACATAGGCGAGTGGACAGTGTTTGACAGCTTGCCGGAGCCCAAGTAGCTTTAAAGCGATATCACGAGCTCCTGTCTAGCAGTGGGCCTAACTAGACACAAGCAAAAGGCTATGAAACAACATCAACAGTATACGTTACACAATACCCTTGCTAATGCGCTAGCTGCCATTTATTTGAAATGTTATCAGCAAAGTTGTAAGGTGAAAACTTTATTTCACGGTGTGTTCTAAACAACATAATGGAATGATATTAATCTTTCATGTGCATGAGGCCCATATAGCATCACAATGAATTTGAAGATGATGTTAAAAGTTAGCTGGCAAAAACATAAATATGTAGGTTATATACCTGATTTCACTGAGCTGTCAAAGAGGCTACGGAACCATCTCCGTAGTTATCGCTAATTAAACTCAGCTGACTGGTATAGCACATAGCCATAGTTGCTGTTAAAATGCCTACTAGCACTGGGAATCTAAACACTTCAACACCGACATAATGTAGCCTAACATGTTCAAAACTATTGCGTGTTATGGGGGAAGACATACAATTTCTTGAAGCATTTGGGAACACACTGAATTAGCTGGAAAGTAGTCCCTGTTAGTTTAGCTTGTTTGCACATGCCATTGTCCATGACCTGGCAGTTCTATGGCAAGCGGTTTTAACATACAGTACCTTATAGCAAACCGCCTACACTGTGTAAACTTGAAAGCAGAGCTTACCATTGTGTGTGCATCCATGGCAAGCTGTTTTAACATTTAAATGTAGGCTATTATGCGTAGGAGCAATGAGATATTGATAGTACATTGAATATAACAGTTCAATTTAATGTTCAAATTTGTCTTATCAATAAAAAAAAAGCAATTTATGCTTTAGACCATTTTAATTTAAACACAAAGTACCGGTTCAGGCACAGTTTCGGCACCGGCACCATTTTAAAAGTATCGATTTAGCACCGGTATCGAATAAAACCCAAACGATACCTAACCCTAGTCATAATGGTTAATCGTTGGAGCTGGTTTTCCAGCCTGTGAGGACATCACATCCACCATTTTCCTAACAAGAAAAGCAAGGATTTTCATGCTTGGGTGCATTTTGTGCAGGTAGCCCAAATACAGTAGAGGGGACTTTACTGCCTCATCTGTCACTAGCACCATGCATGTGTGTCGTGCTGTTGTTTATGTTTAATTTCCGGATTTCCCTATGGTCTCTGAGGTAAACGTCACAACGCTTTGAACTGTGGGTAATTCTCTTTGGTGAAGTCTGCACCGGGCTCGGTAAGTGTGTACTCAAACCCTCACGCCCTTTGAAATGTGATATTGGGACAGCCCTTATGAATTTCGCGAGAACGCGCATCAAAGTCTGTGAGTCTTTGAGTCCTTTTTTTGGGGATTGGGCCATTGTGTTTGTTACCACACTGACATTGCGATATCAAGATAATGTCATAGTTTATTTCAATTAATTAGAGTGCATGAAAATGCACTCTACTGTTATCAGATTTCTTATTTCTCAGAGACTCCTTGCTTCCTAGCTTCCCCAGGAATACTGAAATATTTGGATAAAACTTCAGCGATAGCTATGCTCATCTCATCCGTGGAAGTCCCCATGTTGTTTAGATTGAACAGTAGCTTCTCGTTGAGTCACGCCTAAAACCAAAAACAGCCTCAAAACCAATGCTGATTGGACGTTCGTTTGGCGAACTGCTCCAAATTTTCTTTATCGGAGAGATGCCAGACTGATCTGCGAGAGAAAATCTGAAGCTCGCGAGATCAGGATGGTCTCACGAGGCTAAAGTGTTCTGGCCACCAGCAGCAACTGTCTGTCTCAGGCTTTAAGCATACAATCTGGCTCTTTTAAGACTACAGATTCTGTTCAACTGTTTCCTCTGCCCACAACTGTTTCAAAATAAAAGTCCTCAAAACAATAATTCCCTATTAAATAATTTAACCATTTAAACTGTCCAACTATTTAACTGTTCAACCATTCCAACTGTCAGTTGTCATCAACTATGACTACCGCCAACTGTTTCCTCTGCCTACAACCGTTTCAAAATAAAAGTCCTCAATATAATAATGTGGTACTAAATAATTTAACTATTTAAACTATCCAACTTTTTAACTGTTCAACTGTTCCAACTCTCAGTTGTCAGCAACTACGACTCCCGCTAACAGTTTCCTCTGCCCACAACTGTTTCAAAATTAAAGTCCTCACTACAATAATTTCCTATTACATAAATTTAACTATTTAAACTATCCAAATATTTAATTGTTCAACTATTCCAACTGTCAGTTATCATCAACTATGACTCCTGCCAACTGTTTCCTCTGCCCATAACTGTTTCAAAATAAAAGTCCTCACTACAAATAATCCCTAATAGATCATTTAACAATTTAAACTATCCAACTTTTTAACTGTTCAACTATTCCAACTGCCAGTTGTCATTAAGTATGACCCCCGCCAACTGCTTCCTCTGCCCACAACTGTTTCAAAATAAAGTCCTCACTACAATAATTCCCTATAAAATAATTGAAGAATTTAAACTATCCAACTATTTAACTGTTCAGCCTTTCAAACTGTCAGTTGTCATCAACTATGACTCCCGCCAACTGTTTCCTCTGCCCACGACTGTTTCAAACTAAAAGTCCTCACTACAATAATTCTACATTAAATACTTTAACCATTTTAACTATCCAACTATGTAACTGTTCAGTCATTCCAACTGTCAGTTGACATCAACTATGACTCCCACCAAGTGTTTCCTCTTTCCACAGCTGTTTCAAAATAAACGTCCCCACTACAATAATTCCGTATTAAATAATGTAACCATTTAAAATACTCATCTATTAAACTGTTCGGCCATTCAAACTGTGAGTTGTCATCAACTATGATTCCTGCCAACTGTTTCCACTGCCCACAACTGTTTCAAAATACAAGTCCTCATTACAATAATTCACTATTAAATGGTTGAACTTTCTAAATTATCCAACTATTTAAAAGGTTCAGCCATTCCAACTGTCAGTTAACTCATTGAATGCCAAGCTGTTTTCGGGAGCTTTGTCCTAGAGTGCCAGCAATCTAGACCATTGTTGACGATTTTTGTACAACCACAGCATATTCTGTGTTATAGCTATGAACACATACAATGGTTCGTTTAAAAGGTGAGACTTTAAGCTCTCGGTGGGTGCAAACCGTGTATTTCTACACGCCTCTGTTCCTGAGAAATCCCAAGCTAAACAGTGGCTAGTTTTCATCAAAATCGCTGTTTTTTTTCTAGAAATGGAGATTTAACGTCTTTCATGAAATATGAAGTGTTGCCTGTTACTTACTTGTGTAAACTTTCCGGGAAGTGATCAGCGAGACCTGGCGAGACTGCCACCTAGTGATAGACCCACGAAAATGGCCTGGTTTTGACCTGACGTGCATGAGTCACTGAATCGACCCAAAGCGGCAACCAAGTTATGATAAAATGTCCAGATTGTGCGTTTTCATGAGTTTTCGATAGTCATACATTTCATTTCCATTAATCACAGAGTTCCCAAAATCACATATAAGGTGTGTTAGAGTGTCTAGTTTCGTAATTTAAAAAAAAGCTAAAAACGTAATATTACGTTTTTGGCACTCAATGCATGGGAAGGAAAAACATAATATTACGTTTTTGCCACTCAATGAGTTTACATTAACTATGAATCCTGCCGACCTTTTTCCTCATTCTGACATCCATCTTTTTACTTGGATTATATTTTAAACAATATAAATAATTTAACTTACAGTAAGGAAGTGGCCTATGCTATTCACCTTATTCAGCCCCGTCCATTTTTTAAATTTATTGTCTTCCACTTTGTCTTTAAACTTCCGGTCGGCTAGCTACATCTAGTTAGCTTCATTGGGATAACACGGCAGAAGAGGATGGAGAGGCTAACTTGGGAGGAAAACAAAAAATGCCATCAGGAGGTCAGAGTGCAATATTGTACTTCGCTCCCCAAGGCTATTCACCTCTACGGAGTGGGTAGACGATATGCGGCAGTGGCCGCTGTATCGTATGGAGATATATTGTAGAGACAGACTGGCCATTCTCAGCACAGTATGCCAATACACAATTATCATGCAGGAAAGTTTGTAAGAAACTTTTGTCAAAGTCTTTTTAGGCAAGTCCCTCCACTCGGCGGCCATATAGCAACGCTTCTTGAGCACACATCGGGCATCCATCTCGGCAGAAATGCGCATGCGCAAGGCTTCACGACACCAACCTACTGCATTCTTGCTCCAGCGTCGAGATCACAACACATGATTGGCACGATGACAACACACAACACACCACATTATTGGCTCAATGTATTCACAACACAGCACATGATTGGCTCAATGTATTCACATGTCAACGTTTTGCCGCGGAAGGGGCGTGATATGCGTAGACAACTGCCATATTGGCGTTACAAACTAACCCCATGCATTTCTATGGAGGATTTTCTGAGTGCTGTGTCTCCTCATTAGAAAGTCTCTGCTTTTGTATTGTTATTTGGTATTTGTTATGTGGTAGCAAATGATGTTAACTATCAAAGAAATAGACCTAATGTAGGAATGCACACAGATATTACAGATAATGGTGTAGGTCTATCTGATTAAGACCTGAGTGGTTGAAACATACTTATTAAATTACACTGGGAGCAAAGAAGACTATCTTCACTTTGTTCCCTTTGCAACTGTCAAAGAAATCCCATAAACACGGGAAGGCCTAGGGTAGCCTACATCAGATGGCCTAAAGATTAGGCTCTTCTGCATAGCATTAAGTGACTTGCATGCAGTTATTTGAACACTGACCTTGATCTAGCCTACTTTGGCTATTTAAAAGGTAATTTATTGCCAAAACACCACACAATATAAATGAGCTATAACAAACAATAAAGGACTTAATCACACACAAACTACTATTTTACTGACTACAAAAATAATAATTATGTAGGAAGTTTAGAAGTTTAAAACCCAGAATTGACCAAATGCACCAAATTCAACACAAATGACTCAATACACTTGGAGGAGACCTGCGTCCTTTCTTTTCCAGATATTTTAGGATTTGGATATAGCTTCAGTATCGAGTATCAAGATATTTATGGCAGGTATTGTATCGAAGTCATAATTTTGGTATCGTGACAACACTATGCCAGAGCCACTGTTTTCAGATGTCGAGGATCGGAGGCTCTACCACCAACAAGTGATGCTGCTGAATGGCATTATCAAGCTCTAGTATGGAGGCAAGCACACATACCAAATCCAGTGTTACTAGAAGTAAAATGTTTTTTACTTGTCGGTTGTTGCTGACGGTAGATGCAGTTCTGCATTAGGCTTATTCCTGCTATCTAAGTTCGTATGTAGGCCTACTGTAGGATATATTCTGAGTTGAAGGTTATCTGTGCAATTTGTTATTGTGATGAAATGCAAACACCACATGAGTGACTCACTATGTTAGCAATAAAAATATGGTTGTGTTTTGATTAGAATTTCCGAGTGTATTACATGTTAACTTTAATCATGTTCCCATTAAATACATTAATAAACTATAGTATGGTTTCTTTAATGCTCAAACATGTAAAGTGTATTTAGAGAACACTTTTATTTGGTTTTAGTGATTACTTTTGAAATCAACCCAATTTAGGGAAAAATAAGCAAAGAAAATCGCTATTTTGTGTTAAAATGCTGATTATGTGGCTTAGAACTCAGAATTGAGCTTGGTAAACAAAATATTCAGAATCAGCACCCTCAAATTAGGTAAGAAGGGTGGTTTACCAACTTTTCCTCAAATTTTCCGTCAGAAGTTCTCTTCTGTGAAGCTGCTCTCCCTCTATTACAGAAACTCGCAAATCCTTATCTGTTTGGTAACTATGGTAACTATGTTTAGAAAGTCATTACAGAACAGCCGCTCCAAAGTCAGTGTTTTCCTAACTTCAGATAGGAAAGGTGTATAACAGAAATGTCTTAAGTCAACAAAATCCTAAATAAACGTTCCTAACTTTAGGATGACCCATAACATATGATGCCAGTCATCTCGATAGAACTCTGCTATCTCAATGTATCGCAATGGATGTACTGCTCAATCGGAAGTTCGGAGACAATGTGGGCAAAGCTAGAGCCCCCCCATGTTTGCGCACGGAATAAGGTGAATAGAGGACCAAAGTGTGATGTCACGTTTCCGTAGCAACCAAATTTAAACCAATTTATTAATGTGAAACACTAGGCCAGACCAAAGTTTGTTTCACGTATTGATAAGCAGTTTGCTTTACTCTCTATTGATTTTCTCCTCTTGAAATGGATTTCATCTCCTTTTTTTAAAGAAAGACCACAATGAAGCAATAGAAAACGCAGTCTTGTTTCGGTTGTTTAGAACAGAAAATTTGGTTGCCCGGACAAAGTGGAGGTGTTACGATATTTATCTCAGTTTAGGATGGTATTTAGGATTTTTGGTATTACAGAAGCATGTTTCCTAACTGCATTTAAAGTCAATCAAATGGTCGTACTATACCCCCCCCCCCTTGCGTGTGTGACCCAGTCAGAGCAAGTGCCAGTTGCTTCCATTTGAATATATAATAGAATATTTACAAAAATGTGAGGGTGTACTCAGTTTTGTGAGATACTATTATAACTAGCATCAAGCCTGAAAAACTGCCTCCGACTACAGGAGCTGCAGCACAGCACTCTTTGCGAGCATACCTTCAGACCAGAGATTGGCTACTGCTACAAAGTCCATCACTGGATGCCCTTGAGTATGGATGGAAACAAGGTCCCAGACTACCTTCTGAAGTTTGTCAGCTGCAACTATGCAGGGGACTGTGACACTCTCAGGTGGTGCTGTAAAAAGTGGGGAGGCAAGTGTATTTCTGCTTGTTGGAACCATCATGATAACTCTTGCCAGAACATCAACTCTCGCCAGAACATCAACTAGCCAGATGATAACAGCTGTGAGGGAGTGCAGGGGAGCTGGATTTGGATTAAATTTTAAACCGATTAAGGAAGTTTTGTTTTGTAATTGTTCAATAAAACCACTTGTTATGGATTTTATATGGACTTGGGAGTCATTTTTACTCAAAACTAGTGGCTGGGATCGATTCAGCACCCCTAAAAACCCCTGGATAGACATCTGAAATATTGGTAAAAAAAAAAAAAAGTTTTCATTATTTTTCGTTCAAGAGAGTTCCATTATCAGAATCATAGTTGTTCCCACATGGCTTCCGTTTTAACATTCCATCTTAATGCAGAGGAAGTAGATAAGCCATTATCACGCTGATACGACGTACTTCCGCATTCATGATCTTTGTGCACTGCCACTTCCGGTGAATTATTCATCACTCTGGCGTACCCGTGATGGATGAGCCCAAGTTTACTTATACTGCATCCCTGGTAAATTTACCTAAAATAACTTTTTCTGACGAGCATCGACTAACTGAACAACACTCCATCACAGCCCGCTCCAAAGTGGACAAGGGATACAGTTTCTTTTTCGAGAACTTCATCTACGACTATGAAGGGGAGTGGCTACTAGCTAGCTAGCTAACATAACATAGGTTAGCTTATGCTAACATCAGTTTGGCGTCAGCTCAGATGTTCGTATGGTTATAAGGTGTTTAACCTACGTTAAACCCAACTAAATTAAGATTATTCAGCTTTAAATGACGCTGAGTCAATGCACCCATTTCATTTATATTCTGATAGGAAGAACTTTAGCCTGTCTGTTTATATTAAGTCAGTCAACAGCCATGTGCAATAAATTGCTATACCTTTGTTACATACATACGGTATGCAAATATCAATATCATAATGTAACTTTGCATTTAAATTCTTTAATATCCTGTTTGTTGAATCCAACATGTTAATGGTTAAACTACTCTACTGCGGTTGCAGATTTCCTAGGATTTTTGGTTAATTGTAATGCTCTTCCCTACATGTCTATATAATTTGCAACAAGATTTTCATTTTACTTTAACTTTATCAACTAAAACGATTAGTGTTGTGTCTGTAATGTAGATTGTTTTTCAAGCTGACGCAGCCGAATTTCAGGAAACCTCATGCAGCTGTACAGCAGGCAAGGTTCTGTGCAACCATCTAGTGGCCTTGTTGTTCCAGAGTGCCCATTACAGCATGTTGCAGGTGAGGGCTGTGGTCTGGGATGAAGTTTACATGGGCAGGTTGATTGGAGTGACACTGGTTCTAGAGGTCTACCTTTGATTGTTAACAAGCACATCCTCAATCCCGGTTTGCTCTTCTCTCTCTTGTTCTGCAGGTGAGAGCTGTACCACCTCCTGTGGCCTGCACAAGCTCTCTGCAAACATGGCATCGACCAAGGACAAAGGTAACATTGTAGCCGCGTGGAGCTGAACCGTATTGAATAGACTTCCAGTCTATATTTCAGCCGCGGTGTGAGCTTCCCCGTGTGCCACCCTTCATTCCGCGAACAGTGGGTCCCAAACGTTACGCCTGGGACACAACGACGTTCGCGGAGCGAACCGTGGCGGCACACGGTGCAGCTGAAAAATGCAGTGCACTGTGCGTCTCTCTACATTGGTTAACATGGGAGTGAATTGGAAGAGGTGCCAGTCTGCGTGGCTACCGTTAATACTGTAACTGATATCATACTGTTGGCTACCGTATGATATATAACACTGCAGTGAGCAATTCTCCAGAAAGACTCTTGGCATCAGAACTGAAAACCAAAACAAGCTGAAGAGATGTGTGGATAATTTAACACTTACTGTTTTTAATTTTACGTTTTAGGATGCCTCCCTGACCCGCAAGTCTTGTCTCTTGGAAAAGGACTGAAAAGCCTCAGGCCGCAAACACTAATATCATCAGTGCTGCATGGCTTGTCTCAACTCACCATGGTCAACTTCAGGTTCGGACCTGTGCCGCGAGGTTCACCCCTGTCCTACCAGTGTCCTCCTGTGGTCAAACGCGGAAATTACGTCCAACACCCAGATGCACCAACATTCCCTAAACTACCTTTAGAGGGGTCAACATTTTCCACTACTTTTCCAAAATTTGAACCAAACTCCCCATTTGGACAGCATAACTGTGACACACGAAGTGGTAGCTGAGAGAGGAGCAGACACGTGAGCAGTCCGAGCTGCTTATGGCAAGCATTACGTAAACCTAGAGTAACAGCTAGTAGGTTCTATGAGGTTAGCCATGTGAAAGGGCCGTCTTCTGGTCAGACCCTGGCAGGGCGGATACTTAAGGGAGTACGCCAAACTCCCGCCATGAAGAGGGGCCTTGAACGCGAGCCACAAGTGCTGGAACAATATTCAAAACATTTCAATGTAAATGTCTCACGCTGTGGATTTGTTATCCATCCCGACGCTCCTCACCTCGGGCTAGCCCCGATGCAAGGGTATATGACCCTAGTGCCATTCTGTGTTTTGGGCTTGCTGAAGTTAAATGCCCAGACATCTCTAGCATTTCTGAGGCAGGACATGTAAAAATGGTAAATGGTCAGGCAAAACTGAAGCAGAATCATAAATACCACTGGCAGGTTCAAGGTCAATTGGCTGTAACTGGATTGAGTTGGTGCAATTTTTTAACAGACACTGAGGGAGACTTCACAGTCGAAAGAGTCTGGAGGGATGATGAAATGATAAGACATGGAAAAAGAAGGTGGACCTGTACTTCTTTGGTACATGAATGTGTATCTACAGCAGAAAGTGAAATGAACTGAATGAAAAGGATTTTATTAATTCCCTTTTTCTGAGTACATTATTTACTACAGTATTACATATTTACATTATTACATATTTATTTACATTACATATTTATTTACATATTTACATTATTTTGAATACTTTCAGGACAGACTGACTAGAATTTATTATAGATGAATGACTTTTCATTCAATTATGTACATCTATACAATTTTTTCAGTATACAGTTAAATGCATGGGATAGGGGGAAACACTACTCAACAGGGATGTAGCCTTTTAAAGGAATTATCCGGAGTAAAATGCACTTAGGGAGTACATACGTTGAGTTGACATCAAAATCATGTCATTCGGATTTGTTTTGAGAAAGTTCGATTTTACCGTTTTTAGTCAAAACTCATTAGCCCTCCCCACTTTTTGAGCTGCGTGCACAGAGCACAACTCGCGCATGTTTTATTTCTCCCTAGGCTACCCTTACTCCATATATAGGCAAACATACAAAATGACTTCATTGATTCATAACGTTATCACACATTATAACAGACAAATACAATGCCAAGTTACAGGTAACTCAAAGTAGTTTAGCCAACGTTATCTCGATCCCTCCCCCACCATGTTTACTTTAGGTATCGTGTATTGGGCTACAACTCAACGGAAAGGCTAATAAAAGAAAAATTTAATTCAAATACATTACCTCTAGACCGCCAACAGATTGAGCGGCTTTTGGAATTGCATTTCTCCTCAAGCGCATTCGTTGTTTTAGGTCACCAAATCGTCTTTCCTGGGTCAAGTCATCCGGGTCAAAATGTGCACTGCAAACTCGTAAGTCTCTCTGTTTCAATGTGTCGACCGGCGTGTTCATATCAATTTTTAAAATCAGCAGCCATTGTTTCAAAATTTCGGAGTCATGAAAAGGCAGCCTGTGGAAACTCACAGGATTGAACCATTGCATCTGCGTCCCGCAGCCAGGATAGGCACAAACACGCACCATAACTCCAAAAGTTTGCTCCGCGGTTCAACGATCTGCTCACACACCTCTCCTTCTTCTGTGATGATCACTTCTTCTTCTTTCGGTTTTTATGGTGGTTGGCAACTAACTTTAATGGTGCATTACCGCCACCAACTGGACTGTGGTACTGGAGTCTAACCTTTCCTAATAGGATGCAAACAAATAAAAACAAACAAACAAACAAACAAAACAAAACAAAACAAAAAGATCATACTAAATTATTTTAATTAGTCCTGTATTCCTCAGGAAGCCAATTACATAGTTTACACACATTTCCCCTGTCTTTGCAGAATTTCTTCTAAGTTTAGCCTCAGCTGTTCTCCTTGTAATTGTGAGACTAGTCTTTGTCTTTCTTTCTGATATTTATTACAGTGTAAAATAACATGCTTCTATAGTCTCTGGACTACCACAGAATTTACAGTTGCCATCAGCATGTTTCTTCATTATTAACAAAGTTTTATTTAGACGTGTGTGTCCATACCTCATTCTAGAAAATACATCCTCCTCCTCCTTGCTTCTGTTCTTATTTCTGCTCTTTCCCACTTTATTCTGAATATTATAGAACTGTCTTCCAGTCTGCCCACTGTCCCATAATGTTTGCCATTTACCATTAACTGTGTTTTTGACCATACTTTTATATGTAAAATATAAAAAAGTATTCATACTTTTATTTATATTTATAATTTCTGCTTTGCTGTAGTTTACTTCAACATCTATATTAGAATGTCTAGCTGCTTGCTTAGCACTTTTATCTGCTAACTTATTTCATATAACTCCTATATGAGCTGGTACCCAGATGATCACTTCTTCTTCTTCTTCTTTCATTTATTGGCAGATTGCATCGTTTAATTGTTGTATACCGCCACCTACTGTACAGGAGTGTGTAGAGTGATGCTATTGGAACTTTTGGCTACTCAATCAGAAAGGTGTAAAATAAATCTAGAGATGATAAATAATAACAAAACAGAAACCAACAAATAAACAACCAATCAAAGCAAAACAAAAAATTAAATTCTTTTCATTAACTCAGTATCTTTCAGGAAAGCAAATAAGGCTCTAATTCTATCACCTTGCATTCCTTGTTCCCCAAGAATATCATCTATGTTCTCATCCAATTCTTGCCAAGTTTGTCTCTGTTCTCTGTACCTCCCACATCTAAACCAAACATGACCCACATCTTCCTGTGTTTGGCACTCTATACATAATCCATCACTTTTTCCTATCAGTTTAAGTGTTGAATTTAGTCCTGTGTGTCCCATTCTTAATCTTGTGTACACTATTGCTTCTTTTCTATTTTGCATATTCATTCTTTTTCCTCCAGTGTTTTTCTGATTGTTGTAATAGTGTCTAGCCTTAGGTTCAGCGTCCCATTCCTGTTGCCATCTCTTCATTATTTCGGATTTAATTTTAGTTTTTGCTTCTCCTTTCCCTATTGGAACATTGATTTCTATTTCTTTATTTTTTAGTGCCTTTTTAGCTAATCCATCTGCTTTTTCATTTCCTCTAATTCCAATATGTGCTGGAACCCAATAAAACTGAACCATTAATCCTAGGCTTCTAATATTTAACAATATATTTCTAACTTCCATCAGGTCTTCTCTGACTGAATCACCACTTTCAAAGCTCTGCAGTACAGCCATTGAATCAGAGCATATTAGAGATGTTAATGGTTTTATTTCCTCTATCCACCTTAGAGCTGTTATGCCTGTCATTTATTGTGTATACTGAGAGGTAATTATTCAATCATTACTTCAGTCCTTTTTTAAATTCAGGAATGTAAATTCCTATTCCACAATGACCATTTTGGTCTTTTGATCCATCAGTGAACATTTGAATAAAACCATAAAATGAAGAGGATAGATATCTTTCACTATAATTTGCAAAACCCTGATCATCAGGGCATTCCCTCTTTTCTTTCAGTATTTCTATATTAACCTCTGGAATTGGTAGCATCCAGGGAGGGACTTCACTCAGAGCTATTGCAGGACTATATTCTAAATCTTTAATGCCATACTGCTCTGCTAATTTATATGTTCCATCCAAACCCTTTAGCCTTTGTTTGATACTCCCAACAATCATTCAGTACTGATGCTGCTGGATTATTACTATCCCCCATCAGTTGTACCCTATATGTTAAAGCCAGCTTAGTGTATCTTAAAGTAAGTGGGGCTTCCTAATCATCCTCATCAAGTTCTGGACTTTTTTACATTTGGTTTCGACATAATGCACATGATATTTCCATGTAAGTTTTTCATCCATCCAAACTCTTAAGTATTTAAATTTCACAACTCTTTTCAAAATTTGATTATACATAAATAAATGGTGGTCCTCAGCCATTTTCTTTCTTGTAAAGTACATAACATTTGATTTTTCAATAGAAAATTGAAATAGAAAATTAGGGGCAGCCGTGGCCCACTGGTTAGCACTCTGGACTTGTAACCGGAGGGTTGCCGGTTCGAGCCCCGACCAGTGGGCCGCGGCTGAAGTGCCCTAGAGCAAGGCACCTAACCCCTCACTGCTCCCCGAGCGCCGCCGTTGAAGCAGGCAGCTCACTGCGCCAGGATTAGTGTGTGCTTCACTTCACTGTGTGCTGTTTGTGTGTCACTAATTCACCGATTGGGTTAAATGCAGAGACCAAATTTCCCTCACGGGATCAAAAAAGTATATATACTTATAGAAAATTAAAATCCCCAATCCACTCCCCATTGTTGCTCTAATATTTGAATTTTCTTTTGCATGATTGATTGTTGTTATATATGGAATATTTCTGTCTCTTTTCCATATTACCGCATCATCTGCATACAGTAATCCATCACTTCCTTTTCCTAGTTTTATAAATATATCATTAATCATTAAATTAAAAAAGATGGGACTGATTACACTTCCTTGAGGAATTCCATTCTCCACTGTAAATTCATCTCAATTTTCTAAACCTACTCTGATTCTAAAAGTACGTTGGGAAAGGAAGTCCAGTATGAAATTATACATCTTCCCTCCAATTCCCATTCTATCCAGTTTGATCAATAGCCCTTCTCTCCACATAGTATCATATACCTTTTCTATGTCTAAAAACACGGCCACCATTACCTCCTTCATAATCAGTGTTTTCTCCACTTCATTACACAACTTCATCAAAGCATCTGCCGTAGATCTACCCTTTCTAAATCCAGTTTGATAATCTTTAAGAACACATTTCTTCTCCAGAAAATAATTTAATCTTGCCACTATCATTTTCTCCTTTCCTAAATGTGACGTCAATGATAGGCCTGTATTTCCCTGAATTGCTTGGCTCTTTTCCTAGCTTAGGGAAAGGAAGAATAATTGCCTTTTTCCATATCTTTGGTAGTTTGCCCTTATTCCATATGTTATTGAACAATTCTAATACCTTAACCAATAATCCATCAGGTAGTTGGTATGCATCTGCATCTAGTATATGATTTGACTCTTGTTTAGCATTTAATATATTTTTATTTTCCTTCAAAATTTCCTCTTTTCTCTTTTTGAACATTTCATAGGTGATTTCCTTTATGAATGTCAGCAAATTTCCCCCCCAACATATTTGCTTTATCAGCATCTGAAATAGCTTTATTTCTTCCATCATTTAACACTGGCATTTGCGATGGTTTATACTTACCTGTCATTTTCTTCACCATCATCCACATCTTATCCAAAGTTGTTTCTCTTCCAATTGTTGAACAAAATTGTCTCCATGCTTCTTTCTTGGTTTCTTTAATTACCTTCCTTGATAGAGCTTTTTTCCTTTGATTATCCATTGTTAAAGTATTACGTAGTTTCTTAAATGCTTTATTTCGATCTGCTACTGCATCTGTGCATTTATCATTCCACCATGGTACATTTCTTCTTTTGTTTTGGCTTTTACTAATTGGTATACTCTGACTTGCTGCACTTAAAATAATATTACTTAAAGACTCATTCATTCTATCTATCGACTCCTCCAGGTCTAAAGATTGATTATTTATTTGATCATTACAACATTCCACATACTTAACCCAGTTGGTAGCCTAGAAATCTAGACGCACCCTAGCGGCGGCAAATTAATTTGCTCAGCCTGTACGTCTAGTATCAAACCATAGGGATTTCTATTGGCTAACACCGTGAATGTTATTCAATCACAGCGCTCTATTTTATTAGAGAGTCTTAAGGCGGGCTTAACAGGATAACGACAGTCCTGCGACTGTGAACAACAAGGAAGGTGGCTATGGCGAACGAAGAGCGGTTGTTTGAATCGGTGTTGGCGTCAACTTTGGAGAAGTTGGACTTGTGCTTTTCTTTGAAAGTTGAGCAACACAATGCACTTAAGTCATTACTTTCGAAGAAGGATGTATTTGCCGTTTTGCCGGATACGGATATGGTCGTAGCGCTGGCCTATTGCATGCCTAGGCAGTTTGAAAGACAATTCTCTGCCCGCCCCTTGGATTAAGCGAGGTGAATGGTTCGATTCCAGACTATACATTCAATGATATAGGATGGCCTGCCAGGCTACCCAGTTGGCTTTCTGAAAGCACCATTTGTGGTTTATATAACTTTGTTGTATATATACATTTGTTTCTATCTTGCATGGAATTGGAAAGTGATCACTACCAATACTTGTATTTTGATCCACTTCCCATTCACATCTATTAGCTATTTTCCTATCCACTAAAGTTAAGTCTATACATGATGTTTCATTTTTATATATATTTATACGTGTACCAGTGCCATTATTTAAACACAGCAGCATTCTCATTGATCATTTCTTCTAAAATTTCTCCATTTGCATCTGTTATTTTGCTTCCCCATAATGAATTATGGGCATTGAAATCCCCACACCATATTTCTCTATGACCTTTTCCCTTATAAATACTCTTCATTAAGTCATTTGATAGTTCTTTACATGGATTATAATAGTTGATAATTATCAAATTACCTCTATCCTCTTTATTAACTATCTCAGTTACAATACATTCATATCCTTCAGATACCTTTATTGGGCTGTATGATATTCCTTCTTTAACAAATGTCAAACACCCCCCTCCTCTATCTATCTCTCTATCATATCTTATACTATTGTTATCCTTTTAAAACAAAGTCTAGTTGTGGCTTTAACCATGTTTCTTGGATGCATATAATATCAGGTTTAATTGGTAAATAATTTACATAACTTTTGAATTCCTGTCCATTTGCAATTAAACTTTGTGCATTCCACTGAAGAATAGAAAAAAACATAATCCATGTATTCCATCATGATTAATATTTAACATTTCATGCACTTCATCAGCCTTTGCTGATCCCCAAGTATATTAGCTGCTTCCACTACTGATTTTATTCTATCACTTTTCTTAGTGTGCTGTATAGTGACATTGACTACTGAACAAATGAATGCAACAAAATTGTTCTTGTTTACCAACATTGTATCTTCTGATACTTTAGCCTTATATTCATTAATTTCTGAGATAGCAGTGTGTATGATTTCCTGCTGCGTTCTTTCCCTATCATGACCTCTGTCATTCTCTCTACCTTTGTCGAGTTTCAGCAGAGTCCCTTCTTCTGCTCTGTTCTGGTGTATAGGCAGGCCTCTGATTGATTCTATTATTATCATTCACTTTCTTAATTGCTTCTGCATATGCCACTTGATGTGTAACCTTATATTTCTGAATTTCTCTTGCCTCTTTTTGCTTTTCACATCCCCTATAAGCTACACTATGCTGGCCTCCACAATTACAGCATTTTAATTCAGTTATTTCCCCACATTTACCATATTCATGTTCCCCTCCACATTTAGCACATCTGATCTTGCCTCTCTGCATTGTGCTGCTACATGTCCAAACCTTTGACATTTAAAGCATCTTAATAGGGGTGGGATGTATTCCCTCACTGGATAACTCATATATCCCATTTGAACTTTAGTAGGCATTTCCACCTTAAAGTATAGCAAAATCGACAAACTCTCAGCTTTCTCTATTCCTTTAGTCAGCCTTTTTGCATCCATAAGTTCACCTCCTTTTAGACTATTTTTGATTTCATCAATGGAACAGATATCGGTATTCCTGTAATCACTCCTCTTGATTTTGATGTTGCACCTGGTATGTGTGATGTGATCTTGACCCCATTTAGTTTTTCTTTGCTTAGTACTTTTTTACGCTGTTCTTCAGATGCTGCAAATATAAGCAATCTACCATTTCCCAAGAATCTGGCATGATTGATTTTGCCTATCTCTTTCTCAATTGTTAGGCCTACATGAATTGGGTGTAAATCAGGACCTCCATGTTGATCAAACACTACTACAACTTTAAATGTTTCACTTAATTGTTTATTAGCATTCTTCTTAATTCTGCTTTCTTCAATCTTACTCCGTTTAACAGTGTCTAACGACTCACGCTACTACTGGAATCCGACCTCTAACCTGCTTTCTCCTAACTTCTTCCCAGAACATCTCATTATCTTTATCCATAGTCAATGGGTCTAAATCTTTGAGATCCTTCAAATAACCATCTGATTTTGCTGCCATCAATCACTCCACATTCACTGTACAGTAAAGCTTTTTATTTACCAACTCCGAATGATACAAACAGAGCCGGTCTACGGAGAGCCTTGCCACTCCGTATTAAGTCCCATTGTACCGAGAGTACCATGAGTGCAGAATGAATGGGAGCTAGACGGCTAAATTTGTCTCTTTCACCTGATTGTCGTTGACAAATCTCAGATTTGATTGTAGTTTGTATAACTTCAACATGGGTTATAGGTCAAAAGTTAAATGAACGAGTACTTATGTCCTTTTGATTTCTTACAGGTTGGGTGTTGTTGCCCATAACACTAGCATTGTGCTAATAAATGACGTCATTGACACGTTTGAATCCGCTCAAAATCCTCTTTTCTCGGGTTATACATTTTTTTCAAGTAATTTGAATATTGTATTCGAAAGGGGGGGGGGGGGGATAACACTAGCATTGTGCTAATAAATGACGTCATTGACACGTTTTAAATGCTTTTTAGAACAATTAAGTGACTTAAAAATAAATGTAAAAATTATAATACTCAACCAACTGTATTTTCTTTGCCCCCCCCCCCCCCCCTTTCGAATACAATATTCAAATTACTTGAAAAAAATGTATAACCCGAGAAAAGTGGATTTTGAGCGGATTCAAACGTGTCAATGACGTCATTTATTAGCATAATGCTAGTGTTATGGGCAACAACGACCCAACCTGTAAGAAATCAAAAGGACATAAGTACTCGTTCATTTAACTTTTGACCTATAACCCATGTTGAAGTTATACAAACTACAATCAAATCTGAGATTTGTCAACGACAATCAGGTGAAAGAGACACATTTAGCCTCTAGCTCCATTGACTCCCATTCATTCTGCACTCATGGCGATCGCCCCCAGTGGAACTCTGGTGGAACTGCAACCAAAATTCGGTACAATGGGACTTAATACAGAGTGGCCAGGCTCTCCGTAGACGGGCTCTATTGAAAACTTTATCAGCTACATACACAGCCAAAAATGTTACTTACTTTCATCGGTGGCCACCAATGGTGCATTTCTTCCGAATGCTGTGGAGTTGACCCTAACTGACCTCAATGTTGCTAGTAATGACATGTAACGTGAGGTCGTGCATGGATGTGATGTCTCCGTCCTGCAGGCTGTAGCCAGAGCGCTCTCAACTCCGCTGCCATGTGTGAATAAACAAACGTCCTCTTGATGTCCACGGTATAACGTTATTGTCAGGTCCTTGAAATGACCAAATGCAAATATCATCCGAGGGACCTGACTGTGACGTCCCCAGAAAGTCCTGCACCGGACGTCACGCAATAACCAAAGGATAACTTGCTCTGGACGTCAATAAGGTCACCGGAACGTCCGCTAGAGAACATGACGTTCGGGACCAATCGGGGACGTCGTGAATGTCCGCATAAGGTCCGGGGGACGTCCCGTGTTTGTCGGGAAGCCACTTAAATCGGTGCTATACTATGCTATGCAATGCAATAAGTTTTCATCATATTTTCGACGTTTGGCTTTGTTGCCCATATCAGGCTGTGATACCGTGCAGCGATAAAATGTGACAAATCTGTCCATTTTAAGTTAGCTATCGGAACGTCACATGTATTACCGTCACGTATGCTATAAGCTGTAAGCTCTTTAGACAGGTATTATTACAGACAGCGTAATAGCATTGCAATAGCATTGCAATAGTCTATCCTTGAGGTGACAAAGATGTATTTCTTGGCATCTGGTAAGAATAAGGACTTCCTTATCTTTAAAAAAAATTCTTTAAATGGTAAAATTAATTTTTGGTGATCTGTTTTATGTGATTATTTAGTGCTAGGTCCTGGTCAATTATAACTCCTAGGTTTTTAACACTTGTGGATGAGGTCATTGAAAGATCACTATATGTAGCCTGTGATGTGGATAGGATATCCCTCATCTTTTTAGAACCTAAAACCATGACTTCTGTTTTATCTGACTTCAAAAGCAGGAAATTATTCGTCATCCATGTCTTTATATCTCTTACATGTGTCAAGTTTGGCTAAAAGGGTTAATTCATTAGGTTTCATGGAGAGGTATAGTTGTGCATCATCTGCTAAACAACAGGGGCCCCAGTACTGAGCCTTGAGGCACTCCATATTTTTTACCATAATCTGGGTAGATGGTTTATTATGGACCTGTACAAATTGTTGACGGTTAGGAAGGTATGATCTAAACCAAAAGAGTGCTGAGTCTTTGATGCCTATCAAATTTTCAAGCTTAGTATGTCATGGTCTATGGTGTCAAAGGCAGCGCTGAGGTCCAGGAGGACCAGTATTGATACAAGGCTAGGTTTTTTGAGGGAGGGCTTAAAGGTGCGATTTGTAGGATTGTTACCGAACGTTCTGTAGGCCAAAATCAAAAAACTGGTGAACGTTCTCAAGACTACCAGACGCGAGCCTCTTCTGGGTTACCAGATGTAATGAAGACTTAGCTAACGTTAGTTGACCTGCATCTGCTTTAACGTTTCTCCAACCATGACCCAGCTACACATTACGGAAACAGTAACAAAAAATACCTCTCTAACCAACGTAACATATTTAGCTGAAGTTAGCGATGCAGATGAAGTTTAGCCTAGGCTACCTGAGAAATATGGCCAGCTCTGCGTCAGACTTGATATTCTTTGTTTGACAAAAGACGTCACCATCTCAGGAAGCTCCTCCGATGTCCACTTAATTTGTTTCTTGTTTTAATTTTGGAAATTTTCCTGCCTCTCGTAGGCGTTCATGACTACAACTGACAGCTGTTGACAGTTGGCCTATGCTAATTTGGCAACCCAAATAGGAGGACGCGCTAGCCCATTATTAATACGCTATTCTAGAATTAATCGTTCAAAACATAAATGAAAATTCCGCCCCGTAACTCATTTTTTTCATGGGTTTTACGGGTTAGAGTCATGTTGTCAAATAAGCCATTACTTCAATTCATCGTGTTTCCTTACTCTCTGACAACATATGGTGATCATTTTTGGAATGGTTACAGTTTATTTTCCATTATTTCCTACATACTGGACCTTTAATAACTGATGTCTGAAACGACTGCGGTGCCCTGATTGGGCACTGAATTATTTATAATCTAGAGCAAAACATTATCCAGAAAGAGGAGAGCAGTCTTAAGAAGGTGAGTAGGAATAGGGTCTAGTAGACTAGTTGTAGATTTTGATGAGAAAATTGTGGAGGTGAGATCTAATATGTTGTGTATATGTAAATGAATTAAACGTTGTTCGAGGTCTCATCTGTGATTCTGTTATGTTTTTGCTATCTTTCAGCAATGGAGTGTGCATTTGGTGAAACTGATTGGTTATTGATTTTATCTCTAATTGTTTGACATACAATCATAATACTGACATACAATCATACTGTTGAAAATAACTGTTTTGTGAACTTTATTCAACATAGCCAGTGATTTAGGCGAAATGTATGGTGTTAATTACAATGAAATATACAATTTAAAAAAATAGGGTTGAAACAGGTAAAAAAAAATGGAGACATAATTTTTCTCCATGTTCAATGACCTCTAAAGACAGCCCAACCACTCTCCAAAAATTAACATTTCAAACCCACAGAAACCACATAGGTCCCCTGACTAATTGAGGGGTAAAGCTCCATAGACCTCCATGCATTCTGAGCTCGCCTGCGAGCGCCCTCAAGTGGAATCTGAGGGGGAACTGCAACCAGTCCAGAAACCGGAAGTAACCAGACGGTGCCAATTCTCTTCCTATTAGACATTCTCTGATAGGCTATGTTAGGTGTTTTCTGTTCTATGGCCATAAGCCTCTAATTAGGCTAATAAGCTGGGCTTTGTTGTACAAGACCAAACTACGACGAACAATTTGTGATAGTCTAGCCTGAAAACAGTTGAACCGAATTTTTGAAAGGCTTGGGCATTTTTAGTCGTGCGTCACGAATGGAGTTGGTCTGGTTAATCTTATTCCGTGTATTAGTAAATAAGCGGCCTATTTGCAAGCTGTTAAATTGGTGGTCTGTGTAAGGGTACGGGTTAGGCAGATGCTGCGCTCAAAAAAGAGCTAGGAAGGATAGGCCTGCGTAAATGCTCTGCGATTGTATTTATTTAGAAACCTCTACAGAAACCGACTTTCTTATTAAGTTAGGCCTAATAAGCAGTCTCTTTGATGCAAACACATAAACGGTGATTTGTTGTCAGAATCATTAGAAGTGTGCAAGGTAGGCTATGAATGAAATTTGATGTCACGAATTAAGATCTGCCCTCGAGAGCTGAAGTTCTCGATATCAACAGGACAGGACTGTTGGCGAAAAGTCCTTGCACTCTAGGCTTGGATAGGGAGACAAAGGCTCAGTCGTTGATTGGTTGGTCTCTCCACGTCCGCAGTCACCTCGTAGCGCAAGCAGCCAAGCCTTCCATTCACATGTAAATGGGGCCTCATAAATGCCTTCTACAATTGCCCACTTTGCACAGTATATGTAGTGCTTGTTAGCGCGCAGTGTGTGGATCTTTGTCTCTAACGGGGCTCGCCTACCATCTGCCATCTGCACCATTCAAGATCGTAACGGTAGTCTGCATTCTGTTCTCGACTCCATTCCACTGTACGGGATAGCAACATGGCCCCTACCTCTAAATCGGAACTCAGTCGGAGTGAAGACGAATATTACGGCATTAAAGGAGATCGAAAGGTAAGAATTAAAAATGCGTTAGAATAGAAATACCGTGTTTACAAGTGGTTTGAGTCTAATAGTGTCCATCTGCTAAAATAATTTAACAGACGAGAAAGCCATTGGTGGAGAAAAAGAGAAGGGCACGCATCAATGAAAGTTTGCAAGAGCTCAGAACACTGCTGGCAGACGTAGATGTAAGTTATTCTTCTAATGTATAGTAGCCTACACATTTTCAAGTAGCCTAGGTCAGTTTATAAAGCGTTAACCTCAGCCGAGGTGCAAAGCACAAACCTCTGGTGTTTAATTTTTTCTCAACATTTTTATCATTAGGCACCATCAAAAATGGAGAATGCTGAGGTTTTAGAGATGACTGTTAAACGTGTGGAGACCATTCTTCAAAATCGTGCGAAAGGTTTGTGACCTAAGCAAATAAAACATAGTTCCGGTCATTTAGAGCGGGGTTGTATTCGCTTGACACTCTTGTTTTGATTTCAACAGAGACGGAGAATGTTAACCGGGAGGCAAGTGAAAGGTTTGCAGCTGGGTACATTCAGTGCATGCACGAAGTCCACACTTTCGTGTCCAACTGCCCAGGGATCGACGCCACGATAGCAGCAGACCTCTTAAACCATCTTTTAGAATGCATGCCTTTGAATGATGAGGATTGTTTCCAAGATCTTCTGTCGGATTTGATGTCAGACTCACCGAACAGCACTTCAAGTGAAGCAATGCTGTCACCTGGGGGAAGAAGTGGTTCCAGTGGAAGCACCTCTGCCCTCTCACCGTCTCCCTCTACTACCTCCGATGACCTCAGCTCCGACCTGGATGAGACGGACAGTGAGCAGAGTCACATCTCTACAGATGTGGAACACCAAGACACCCCTAGCACTGCAACCATGTATTATTCTAAGTCCATGTGGAGGCCTTGGTAGCCAAAGTGTGACGACTTTAATTGTCTTAGAGAAAGAGATCATTAATTTATGAAATGGAATATAATAAATTAGCCTAGGCAGTTAAAGGCATTAGGCCATATTTGAACACGTTCACTACTAATTTGCCTAGTGGGTTCTTAAAAGCTCTTTTCTTCCATGTGAAAACTTTGTATGCATTCGAATAATCGTTTGTATTTAATGTTTTACCTAGCCTATGTATTAGCATTTGTTTGGTCTTTTTGTATGATTGCTGCGCACAGATGTAAATATTTAATTGTGAGGCTTTCCTAAGTAGGCAGTGGGAAATAGTAAGTGGACCGGGCTACTACATTACAACTGTTTTATCACATTGTATCAATTAAGTGCTTGCTCGCCCATGACCACATAAAGATAACTTAATTTCCCTGACAAGAGATTCAATTTTGACTTTCATTAAATGCATTTCCTTAACCCACGTTTCACACTGACGTTGTTTCCTTTCATCATGTAATTCATAAACCAGCACCACATAAGGTTAACAGGCATTCCATTAGGCCGCCACAATAGGACTAAGAGTTCTGCACATTCATAGGCCAACATGTAGGCTAGGCTTAGGCCTAATTATTCACTCAACTAAAAACCTATTATAGTTTCTGCCAACATGACGGGACAAATAGTCCCACATCTCTTGAAAGAGCTTTATGAAGTGCAATGTCCGTTCCCTCGCCTTTGATCTCGGAGACGTGTTAAACAAGACACCAGGAGCACAGATTCGGAACTGCAGCCCTACGCAGATGGCATAGTCTAGAATCAAAAGAGATTGTCTAGATCCAGGACAGACAGAACAAATAGTTTGTGCATGTTGAAAATCAAACAAGTTCTTAGTTAAACCTTGACTATAGCATAGGTTTAGGCTATAGAGGTGTTGGCCAAGTCTTAGGTAGGCCAATAGGCGTAGGTCTACGCTTTGAGTTGTTTGAATAGGGCGTATTGCCCTAATGTGGGACATTTTTTTTAATTTTTCGGACTTCTGTAGTATAGACTATATTAGGCAATGTGAGGGCAACACACTAAATCCACATCAAATTTTGATCACAGGACCCTACAGCTTGCCATTCCCGTAGTTTCACTGACATTCATTAGTTTGGGGAAGAGCCGCACCCACTGGAGCTTCACATTGGGCAGTGTCCCACATTTATAGTCCTACAAATTGCGAGTGCGATTAAAAAAAGAGCCTGTAGATATCCTTTTAACACACAATCGAGTGGCCTAGCTACTCGATGTATTAATTTTCTAAATAGGCCTACACATTGTAGGCTACTCCAGAGAATATCACACCCTGTCGCCAGTTTTATCTGTGCAGACAGTTGCCAAGTCCGGATCAGCAACTACAGTAGTGGTGCTGGCGGGAGGTCCGTTACATTCGCACTTCGCCACTAACTGTGAGGTGTGAACGGCGGGAAGTGTAAATGACCTAGACCTCTTTCATCAAAGCTGCTGCCGGAGTCAAGTGTCACATCGGCTACATCTGAAGCCCAAATTACACGAGCGTCCAGATTCAGGCTCTCTCTGACGGATATGTGTTGTAAAAGAGGACCGCTGTCTGCTTAGTTCCGAACAGATGGCATAACGGCCATCGGTCACTTTGCGGAAAGAGACTGATTTCATAGGCTACACGTTTTAGACCCATATTTTAACAAAAATGAAACAGACAATGTCATGGATGGTAGCCTATAATTTACAGAAAAAAAAAAATCACCAGTGGTTGAGCCGAACTTGCCTAAAGGCTATAGGCCTAGCCAATGTAGGTAATTATGTTATCAAAAATACATTTGAAAGACCCAACAGTGTAATAAATAGCCCAATGCAGCTTAGGAAAGAAACAAGGCATACATATCCTTTTTTTTATTATTTATTTAACAAATAGACCACTATTTAACAAAAAAATGCACAGAGACAAATATTTAAGAGTGCACACATTCTCTTGTCCATTTCCTCTGAAATAAATACATACTTGCTACTTCACACATGAACAGGGAAAAACGAATATCTCTTATTTTCCAGTAGATGGCAGTGTAGTTAAAATTGCCTTAAAATTATCCACCAGAGACAATACCAGTCTGATTAAGCCCAGGTCTTCAAGGATGCTGCCCTAACAAAAAAACTAGAAGAGGGCCTACCAGATGGTTGATTATGAAGATATGTACATCTCCATGAAAACTGCAGTTAAGAGGTGTGTAGGATTTGTCAATCCAACAGTTTCCAACAGCAAACCCATGTAGCCTACTGTTAAAAGCTACACTTGAATTACGTGCACTGTTTGGTCAAATCTTTTGATCAAAAGATTTTTGCTTTATCTTCAGGGTTAGCTAAAGGCCTATTACTGAAGATAATTTAGATACCATGTATACATGACTCCAGACAAAAGAAAGAGATGAAAAGAAATAGCACCATTGTTAACCATAGGCCAGGCAATCATCCACCAGAAATCTTATAAAACTAGCTTTCAGTTAACAAATAATCATCTTCAAAGGTGTTACAACACCCAAATACCCTGCTCCACTCCGGCTCATGTGCTGCTACCTACTGCCCATTCTCAGCTTACCTTCTCTTGTAAGATATAAATGTGCACGTGCTGTTGTGTTTTGTCACCATTTATCTCTGTATAAAAATAAATACATATTTCAACTACCAAAGATTCACGCATACCATGGACAGAAGGCAAGCAGTCCAGAGGAATTTGTCTGAAGCCAAAGAATCATTTGAAGGATGAAAAAAAACCTCAGTATAATTAAACATATAGAGAAATCTGTAGACAAACATTTTGAAAGACATTAAATAAAAAAGTTGACATTTATCACATTTAGTTGACAGATCTTCATCTGGTAACTTGGTTCCAGAATTGCAGAGCAATTGCAGAGCAATACAAAATACAAAAGGCATATGCACACCAACACCCACATTTGCTCACACTCACATATTTACAATATCATTCACTCAGACACTCGCATATAGACGCACACATACACACACACACACACACACAGTTACAAAATAGAATGTTCAGTTTTTCTTGCCAGAATATTCTGTGTGTATGTGGGTGGATGGAGGTGTGTGTGTGTTATTCCATATTCAGTCAAATGAATTCTTTACAGTAGTCAGTAGTAGTCCTAGGTCCCAGTCCCTGTGGCCAGACACCGGGAAGAGCCTGGCTGCTGCAGCTGGGCACTAGTCTTGTCTGCAGAAGCCTCCTCACTGGCTTCCGTCTCACCCATGTGCAAGTCAGGCGTCTCTTCCTCAATGAGACTTTCGGAGAGATCCTCACAGCCCATACATGTCTGTTCAGGAGACAGGAGACATAAAATCACCAAACAATCACTTATCACCATTTCAAGGTGTACTGTATGTTGCACAGCACAAGTTCTGAATGACATTGAAAGCTCAAACGAAGCGGAGCTGGTCGAGGGGAGTCACCTTGACATCAATGGCTTTGGGCAGACCCCCCCTTTTCATCCAGGGGTGCACCTCCACCAACTCCCTCCTCTGGTCCTTGCTGAAGCGTGGTTGGTTTTTCTGCATCTGACGGAGCTTTTCGCGATCGTCCCTCAGAACCTTTTGCATGTCACTGAGGGAGAGAGACACAAATAGGCGCAGACACTCAGCACATTACTCCTGTGGTGGGACACAAACAATCACAAGCTGGTCCTCTTGTGCAGCCTCTTCGTAGAGGAAGACTAGAGCAGTGTTCACCTCATCAGTATGCGCCAGCAGTATGGCATTATTTCCAACGTTTCATTCCAACGTTTCATTTGGTTCCACAACGCTATATCTCCATTTTGAAAAACATTAAAAAGTCATGTTATTTAATTGTGTATTTCAGGTAATATCATATGAAGTTGCAGTTGTGTTGTTTTGATTGATTAAAAACAAATCAAATAAACAATACCCAATTACAGTTCACCTGAAATTACTTAAAAAAAAAAAAAAAAAAAAAGATTTATGAAAATTCATTAAAATGGAGGGTATAGAGTTTTGGAACCAAACTCTTCATTTGATTTCTGGTTAACTAAAGTCTTTCAATGGAGCAAGATAAAAGGAGTTGTTTTTATAAAAGGGCAGTTCACACTTCACTGCTAAGAGGAAATCAGGTCGTCCACAGAGGTGTGAACATTGTCTAGGCTTACAGGCGCATTTGGATAGGTAGGTAGGGGAAACACTTACAAAATGCTCCTTTACACTCATACCTAAATGAGTGCAAATACATGGCTAATATTGGGCATCTATTTGACGCAAAACAGAACAAGTTGGTTTCTTAGAGCTTCCATTAGAATAGCAATCAAAATAGGAAAAAACACAGATAGAGACTTTCAAAATTATATTGATTTTTGAGGGGGAAAAAACTTGTCAAGGCTCATGGTCACATGACACACACATCTTTTTAAAATCTATTTTATTAATTAAGTCAAACTCAGAGAAGTTTAGACTAAAATGAGGTGAAATTAATATGACACCACATTGGTCCCACCACATTGATGTAGTTACGGGGGGTGGGCCATTTGATCAAATACAGAAGCTCTGTGTAGCTAAATAGGAAACTGCCTGAGGTGTCAGAATGTGGGTAGCGAGTAGGGCAACATGCTCACATATGTCTAGTCTAATCATGCTGGTGTTGCCCAAGTCCAGGGGGAGCAGGGATGGAGTGGCAGGGGGTAGGGGGTTCCTACTCTCTCTCCTCCCACTCACCGTGAGGGCATCTGGTAGGTCAGCATGCTGGCCCCGTCTACGTTAGCCGTGTGGAGCCACAGTGGGTCCTGAGGTACGTACTTGGAGAAGTGCTGGTTCTCTTCCACCTCCATCTCCCCACCTTGTCCTACTGTCATGGCTGCTTCAGGCTCCTTGGCCTTATGGCTCTTCTGAGACGAGTCCACGCTGCCAAAGTAGTTGCTGCTGTTGTTGCTTACATGGCTGCTCCCTGTAAGGTGGTGGAATAAATGCAGGCAGCTCGAGTTATCATTGGGTCACTGTGAGCACAACACTTTTTCAATATTGATTCATATTCATCGAGTTAAATGTCGTTTTTTTACTGGTCCATATTTGGTATGTTTCCGTGTTTGCTAACAGAGGAAACATCTACAAAACTCCTTTATGCCCACACATAAACGACTGGCAACACTTGGCTAAGGTTGAACTTCTAATCGACATAAAAGGACAACTTGGTCTGCACTACAGTAAATTGGCTCTGAAGAACATCAATCCTGTTCCACAATAGTGCCATGTTGCTATGCTTAAGTACCTGTTCCACTAGCAGATGCACCACTAGTTGAAGTTCCGTAGGCAGAGGTTCCGCAGCCATTAGAACCAGAACCCATGGAGCCCGAAGTGGCCGAACTCGTGCCTGAGCGCGAGTCCAGAAGCAGGATGTCCAACATGTCACTGGAGGAGGAGTTGCCATCGCTGTGGTGACTGTCATCTGGAGAACCCACCTCCTGGAAGCGAGAGAACAGATTGGTCAGGTACATTAGCTCAGACTCGGAACACTGCAATACTGCCGTCTCTAGGTCTCTTGCTGGCGGCCCACGCGAGTGCTATGACTTACAGGCCTCATTCTACTCAATCACCATTCTGCTTCACCAAATAAATCAATCATCGCTTTACACAATAATGTATCAGTAGTGCCACTAAGATTTATATTAGTGGTTCCACTTAAATTCAATTACACCTTTCAAACTTTTGTTACAGACTGACCACCAGCACAAACCTACTGTAGGTACTTCACAATCATTTATGAAAGTAAATATGGTGAGTGTCTTAATCTCTGTAGGCTTATTATGACACTTGCAGATTTATACAGCATTCACACATATCAGTCTCATTATGGGGGATAATGAGAGGTACTGTGAGCAAATCGTATGGAAATGTTTCTACATCAACCTCAGTCTCAATATATGGGCACAAACTGTACCCACCAACACATAGCACAAAGTACAAAAGCCATGTTTCAGGGTTAATAGACGTGGTCACTAGTAAAGTCCTAAAGTCAACAACAGCTTAATTTCAGTGGTGGGCAGGGCCCTCCTCAGTCTTGTGTGAATATTGTATTTCATGGGTAAATGTGACAATAAGAGCGCTTTCTATACACACAAAGACTTACAGTATGTAATGAAAGTAAGTGTGTGTGATTAGTCTCCATGCAGACTAATCTTAAATGGGGGGTGGGGGCAGAGTGAGAAATGGCAAAGTGCAATGACAAGAGACTGTCCTGACGCCCGTCTACCCTTTTTTTTGGGGGGGGGGGGGGGGGTAAACAGATGGTATTCATCAACACTGTGTAATTCTCACAGTCGACAATAGTTGCACCCAGAAAGAAAACATATCATTTATTAACTGATGTAGAAGTGATGGGCATAATAATGACATGCAGAATCCAGGCTACAAAAAACTCAATTAAATCAAATGAACCAAGGAAAAGTACAATGTCAGCAGAACAGTGAAACCCAAAGGAAATGCAGTCTCATTGGTCTCATAACATGGGAAAGGGAAGGAGAAAGGAAGATGGTAGGGTGGCGGGCTGCGATGTTGGCCTACCTCTTCGCTGCAACACAGTTTAGGGAATAGCTTTTCCCAAGACAACCCCCCACCATCGGTCTGCCTGTGCCCAGACCTGAGGCCGCAGAGGCCAGGGGGGGTGGCTGGGCAGGCCCTGTCTAGAGCGGGCAGTTTGAGTGAGCGCTAAAGGGTGTAAGGGACATATGTATTAACATCCATCTGTTGGGACACTACATGCTCTGAATCATTCCTCTATGGTAAATAAGATTTCATATTGTACTTCAATATGGCAGTTTAATCACATTAGCATAGATTATTTACACTGTATGCACGAAAACATTTGATATTTCATGCATTGGGATTGTAGTCTTTTATCACTTTCAATACTATCAAATATTAGTCACATTACTACTGCATATTAGGGGCTATTTTACACACTTTATTTAACAATGCATTTTACTTCAAATTATCATATTATTCTACTTATTTTTCTGTATTATTCTAGCATCAGATTATCATATTGCACTACTTTTTGTTTCCAAAAAGATTTCTAGCATGCTTAAATTGAAGCAACAAAAAATGTTAGTGCTACTGCCACTTGAAGACAATAACTGTAGAGCTGACAAACTTCAGCGTTATGGTTTGTGCAACAAGCTGCCAGTGACAACTTGGTCATGAGGACACTTGGCCCAAGAGCACTTCAGTGGGTTTGCATTGCCACACTGCAGCGGTTTAGCGCAGAGAATGCAGGGGACTCAAAGGGAGAAGCACGATGAGGACATTTGCGCTTTGCTCACACGCCACACTGGTGCACCACTCTCCCTCCTTGTGATCAACGACAATAGTCTACCCTCACAACTGAGGTGTGACGGCGCCATCTACTGGCAAGTTGACACCATCATGTGTATTATAATGAGAAAGGAAGAGAGGAAGAGCAATAGAGAAAGAGTGTATGCATGTGTGTGTGTGTGTGTGTGTGTGTTTGTACGTGCGTGATTGTGTGTGTGTGTGTGTGTGTGTGCGTGCGTGAGTGCGTGTGTGTGTATATGTGTGTATGTGCGTACGTGCGTGAGTGTGTGTGCATGTGCGTGCGTGCGTAAGTGTGTGTGCATATGTATGTGCGTGCGTGCGTGCGTGCGTATGTGGGGGGAGGGGGGTTAGGGAGACAGAGAGAGGGGGGTGAAAAGAGACCAGTGCCTACCTGCTGCAGCTCGGTGTCGGGTTTGGTGGGCACGCTGGTGGGGACCTTCTCCACGGTAGTGGCGGCGGGGGTGGCTGCGCTGTCCTGCCTCTCCTCCAGCTGCAGCAGATTGAGCTGGAGCGGCGAGCTGCAGCGCGACTGGAAGAGCGGCGGCGAGGGCTGGTCCCGGGCGCCGAGCGACTGCGGCGTGGAGCACCGCGACTGGCCCTCTCGCTGCTCGGGCTCCGACGCCTTGGGCGGCTCGGTGGGCAGTGTGAAGGAGAAGGGCTGCGGCGCGTAGCCGCTGGGCGGCGGGAAGGGGTTCTGTGTGGCAAATTGCGTCTGGACCGTGAATGTGGACTGGCCTGGGAACGGCAGCTGCCCCTGGAACGCCGGTTGCGCCTGGAATGACGGTTGCCCCTGGAACGACGGTTGCGCCTGGAACGCCGGTTGCCCCTGGAACGCCGGTTGCCCCTGGAACGCCGGTTGCGCCTGGAAGGCGGAGGGCTGTGTGGGGAAGGCAGTCTGATCGGGGTAGAAGGGCTGGCGTGGCGCACTGCCCATCTGTGGGAACATGTAGTTGGGCAGCACCAGGGCCACCATGGGCGTGACTAGCGGCGCTGGGTATGTGGGGGGCTGCATGGGGACGCGCGGGTCCTGGTTGCACTGGCTGTCGCTGAAGCGCGACAGTGTGGGGTCCACTTGGGGGGCCATGCCGCTGGCACCGGGGTACATCTGGAGTGGGTAGGCGGGCATGACGGCAGGGTAGGCGATGGGGAAGGTGGACTGGGAGGTGTCTGAGGGTGACCAGGACGTCTGCTGCAGGCCCTGCAGTGGCGGCCTTGGCTGCTGCTGCTTTCGTTGCGACACCGTACTGTCCGACGACTCGTTCTGCTTCACGCGTTTCGATTTGGTCTTCTTGTTGCGGCCGCTGCGGCGGGCGGCCGGCTCGCCACTTCCTCCCTGCTTACAGGAGCGCACCGCTGGAACAGCTGCAGAGCACCGACAGGAGGAAAGGACAGAAGAGTCCAGCAGTGAAATTACACATTTTCTCTCTTCAGAAAATATTGTTTAGCACACAGCTTGTGAAATAACCACAAGCACAAAACACAGCTGGAAATGTAACCAAGGCCAGCCTGGTTTACAGAACTTATTTTGTAAACTGGAGTAGGGAGCTGTGGGAATGTGGGAAACTTAAGTCACATAAACTGGTCCAAATGTAAAAATTGACCAAAATGTTTTTGTTTGTTGTTTTTTTTTTTGGTGTTTTTTTGGTGTTTAATGATGTTATATGTGTATTTCTCCTGTGAAGCCCCAACATGTTCCCCACTATTCATTCACTGCCAGTTTGCTTTGACTAGACACACTGGTTTCCTGTGCAAGTGGCCATTTCCCCCACTGGCTCCCTCACCTTCTGAAGCCAACTGGCCCTTTTGTCTCTCCAGGTACTGAGAGCAGTCAGCCTTGAAGGCGTGGACACCACGCAGCTCCCGGAAGCGGTTAAGGAAGGCGTGCTCCTCCTTCTGCGTGTGTGCCGCCAGCACCTGCTTGGTCAGGCCCAGCTTCTTGTACGCCTCCCTCTCCTGGCTGGGAGGTGAAACAGCACTTGGGGGCACGGTGGTCTGGCACTCCACTGCCTCTCCACCGCCTGAGACGTCCTCGATGATCTCTGCACAGATTAAAAAAAATAAATAAATAAAAAAGAACTCATAGGTCAAGAGCGTCATGACGACTCGAGATACTGATGACCATGCACCAGATGGAAGGCCATGCAGAGGTAGCCTACCTGATTCAGGCTGAGGCTTCTTGTCCCCCACGTGTACGATGGTGCTACTGTAACTGCACTGGCTGGGGATGGACACGACGCTCTCGGCTTTACTGGGCAGGGCCAGGGGGGCCAGCGACGTGCTCACCACCCCCGGGGTGGCGCTCTTCTTGGCCACGTTCAGAGTGGCCAGAGTGGGCGGTGTTTTCAACAGCGGAGCCTCTGCTTAGAGGAGAAGGGCAGCAATGGAGAGAGAGAGAGGGAGGGAGAGAGAGAGAGAGAGAGAGAGAGAGAGAGAGAGAGAGAGAGAGAGAGAGAGAGAGAGAGAGAGAGAGAGAGAGAGAGAGAGAGAGAGAGAGAGAGAGAGAGAGAGAGAGAGAATTTACCCACCAGTCCTTTCATTCAAACTGCCTTAGAATACCTTCCACACATCTACCAATAACAGTCACTGTACAAGAATATCAACTGGAGGTTCAGACTGTGATGGGACATTAATCAGGCACACTAGTGGGTTTCAGACTGCTTGACTTCCTTAGAGGCCTTGCATAAGACTAGCAGCAAAAGAAGAAAACCCTGAAGTACCTTCTGCTGCTTGCATGGAGCTCTCTACTTTCTGTTTGTCCTCATCTGAATTGGAGGAGGTCGTGTTGGAGGAGGACTGGCATTTCCTCTTCACTGTGATAGGGATGTTACAGCTCTCCAGATATCTGAATGAGAATACACACAATCCCCAACAATGCTATTGGTACACAAGGAAATCCCTGTATACTTCTTTACAACAAGCTAGACAAAATAGGTACAGTCCACAAATCTAGCAAAGAAATGTTTAAATATTTCAGCTCAACAGCCAATCACCCGTCTCTTCTGGGCTCCTAAAGCAAAGTGTTAACTGGTTGGAGCAGTGAACAACTTAATCTGAGCAACTCTGTGTGTTACCCATTTACAGATCCGGGAAAGTGAGCAAACACACAATGTTCTGACTGCTCAAACAGGACACGTTCACAGAGGCCAGTGAGGTGAAGCATGTGCATGCCCACCTGATGACGCTGTCCAGGCAGCTGATCTGCTGGTAGGAGTAGACGGTTTGGTCCTTGAAGGCCAGCTCCTCCTGCATGGCCACACGCTCCTCAGGGCTGCCCCCAGAGTCCCGCCAGCTCATCGGAACCGCCGTGTCCTTGGGCCGGACCGCCGGGCCCTTCTGTTGCAGCGCTACTGGGGAGACAGCATGGTGATTATTGGGCTCAGCAAAGGCAGCACAAGGACACCAGAACAGGACCACGACACAAGGAACGTTCAGGGGCTGATGTTCTTTGCTGGCCCTACTTACGGTTTTGGCTCCTCTTGGACTGCAGCTCCTGGGTCTTCTGCATGTGCACCCCCTTCTGCATGTGCACCCCTTTACAGATCTCCTGGAATGAACGCTGTGGGGAAAAGAGGACACCAATGTCAGCAACAATGGACCCTTGCAAATGGATTCCTACTGAACTGGACTGAGTTCTGCTGGCTGAAAGGGTGCACTCAGGGTATGAGGGTGCAATCAGGGTATTGACAGACAGACAGACAGACAGACAGACAGACGGACGGAGTGCTGACTCACAGGCTTGGCCTTGTCTGGTTTGTCCTCTTCTGGCCGAGCGGCACGGGGCCCGCTGTTCCCCGTGCTCTCGGTCGACGAGGCCACGCCGCTCATCAGGTGGTCATTGCTGCCCAGGCTGCCGTAGCCGCTGGAGCCATTGACGTGCACCGGCTGCAGGGGGGCAAGCAGGCACAGCAGTGGTCAACAGCTTTGTCAATGGTTGAGTATCCTTACAATGCCTACTCTCTTAACCTAGCGACATGCCTTTTGTCCCTTTTCTTTGCCTTATGATTACATTGAAGAATGAAAACCAGGTTTGCAATAGGTGCTGCGTCTCTATTCACAAACGGAAATGTCAATACCTGGTGAGGTGTAAACTGTGTGTACTGTAACAATGGCAGAGTGACCGAACCTCTCGGTCAGGCTCACCTGCAGGAGGAGCCGGTGGATCTGCTCTGTGATTTCATGGATGTCGGAGTCCATGGTCTTCCCTTCGGCTACGCCTGGCGCCACAAACACATCCTCATTCACAGGGCCGCTGTGGGAGGAAGAGTTTAGCGAATTAGTGGGTAGACAACACAATGTACAAGATTTGGTAACAACACAAGCATATATTTGACTTGACGTGGTGAAGGTTTGCCATTTAACAGGTCACAACCTCAGGCAACTGTGTGATAAACCATCCATAAACCATCCATCCCTTCCATAAACCATCCCAGAACTCACATGCGGACTTTGTGACGGCCAATGACAAAGGACACTTTGCGGCTCCAGGGGTTGACGAAGCTGGACCAGCTGGTGTCCAGGGTGATGTACTCCCCATTGCGGGTGCAGAAGCGAATGGAGGAGTGGTCAAAGGGCTGGCCGGCATGCTGCATGACTGGGTACAGAGACACCGAGCGAGGTTACAAGCAAGCTCCTCACGCTACACTGGCATTCAATGGCTCATTCAACAGAAATGCTGAGGTCCTGTTCTGTCCATCTCAGACAAAGACATTATATTGTGGTGTGTGGTGTTTTCAGTAAGAAAAAATACGGTCATTCACTTCAGTGAGTGACATTTTAACAGGAGAAGGCCTTTGGTGTATGCTATAAACAAAACCTTCTTCCATAATAATAGTCTAAGAGAGGAAATGCAGAGACTCACTCTTCCTGTGGATGCTGAGCATGACGGCCCAGTCGCTGGGGTGGAGGTGCATGAGCAACGACGTACCGATCAGGTCCTGTGGAAGGTATCCTAGCAACGGAACAGCCCTGAGGTAGACAGGAACAACAGTTTTACAACACAACTCTTAAGTAAAAAGGACTCCAATACTCAATGTTAATGACATAAACGCATGGCACACAACACGCTGTATTATACAGACGACAAGACTGAAAAAAAAAAACTCATCTCACCTCTCATCGACGTCCTGGAATGCACAGTTGGGGGTATGTGTTGTGGTAAAGATCCGCTTGTCAGTGGGGATTCTGGGAGCTGGAAGCACAAATCCAAAGCAAATTCATTTTTTGAAATGAAAGGAGTCGAGACATTGTGCAGGATGATGTGACAGAGATCCAACGTGCTGGTTGTTTGCTTACCTTCATACCCTGAGTGCACCCTTTCAGCCAGCAGGAGGCAGCAGAACTGCTCCTCTCCATGCACAGAGTCTTGCACCTTCATCAGGTAGGGCGTCATGCGGAAGGGGTAGTACTGGAGGTCCTCCGCACACTCCTTACCACCACTGAGGTCAGAACAACAAGGGAATAGGGCAGGTTGGCATGGCATGGCATCACATCACATGGCATGGCATCACATCACATCACACATTCTCATTCACACCAAATCAGGGCTCTACAGGAGGGTGACTACTGGGCATTCTGTGGCACTGGGCCCCTCTGACTATGTGAGTAGTGACGGCAGTAGGAAAATATTCACAGATGTTCACCCTGCCACTGCTATGAAGTTCAGTTCAGTTATTATGTAATGTAATGTAATGTAATGTAATTATCTGTCTCAAAGTCTTAAGTATTTTGCTACAGCAAAATGGTAGTGAGTGATGCAGTTGATTATTCTAAAGTTACAATTGAAATTCACATGACTAAGTTATGGTGTGGATTCAGTAGTGTTGTATAATCAATCCTTGCTAAAATACTTTTCCTTTTTTTGTTTGTAGTCATAATTTTATAAAACATAATTTCTGCCATATAACTGTGTAATTTATAATGTCAGGAAGGCCCATGAGGCCAGAAATGACTGTGCCCTCTACAAGAGTACATTGGATAGGCTTGTTTAAACTGGTTGCGGTTGGCATAGCAACAAAGTCCATCAGCACCGTGACACTTTTTTGGCCATTATAATGGTGTCAAAGTGTAATCGGTCTGTCATCCTCTAGATGGCAGTATTGGGGCTTGTCACTACAGTGAAGGCAGGTGCACCAGTCAGCTTGGACACACTGCTTCCTGTTTGCCTCCTGCCTTTGATTGAAGGCGAGACTAACAACTAAATAAAACCATGCAGGGCAGATGGTGAGTGGGAAACAGACAAAACACACACTCACCTGATCCGGCAGAAGAAAGATTTTTCCTGCATGCAGTCGGAGGGGGATGACTCTTTTGAAGGAAAAGAGGGGAAAAGGGATGTCATTAATGTGTATGAGTGCTGACCTCTGACATATGCGTCAGTTTTTCCCCTCTCCATTCAATCAGGTGACTATATGGCCCGCTAAAGACCAGCCACAGCTGTGTCAATGCATGAATTAAGTGGCACACAGGCAAATCAATGAATAAAAGGTTTTCCGGGGCATTTAAAATAATTGCCTTTGAGAGAATATCCTAAATAGTTGTAATGAATATCATTGGGCTTGGGTTCAGTTGGCCAGCTATAACAAGCGTACATATACTCATACGGATATGGATATGTGGCAGCCTGTGACACAATCTGTCACTGTTCAATAGTCATGTCTGGAAACATTCTAGAAAAAATAAAGTGTGTGTGTGTGTGTTTGTGTGGTTTGTGTGGTGTGTGTGTGTGTGTGTTACCTGCTCCAGTGCACATGCTCCAAGAGGGCAGGCGGTAAGGCGTTGTGAAGCTGTAGAACACACTGACATCCTGAGGTGTTAAAAACTCCACAAACTTGGCATTCTTAAACACGTCCCTCTTGCAGTTCAGAATGGTAGCTGCCTGGTCAGAGATGTACACTATCTTCCCCGTGATGAGGGACACTGCAACTGCAAAAATGTCCTGCACACAAACACAAATATCATGTGTCAAAAACTACATGCAGTTCATATTTCACATTTACATTTCAACCCCGAGATGTTAAAGACATAAGAATGGTTTTAAAACCAACTTACAGTGTTTTTCAGTGTGTACTCGGAGGTAATACTGTCTATCTCCTCAATGGTGTAAGAGGCCACATCCAAACCCGACGGCTGGCTGTCATTGATCATAAGTAGTTGGTAGTATTCCTCATTGGCTGAAGTACGAGAACACAAAAGTTTAAGTTTATAAGAACTCATGAGACAGATAAGACTTTTTATTCTTTTTTCCACTAAACAGTGACTGCTTTCCAAATCTATATTAGGCCTCTCTTGTAGCTCAAAATAATATACTGACTTATACTGACAATTTGCTATTACATAAAACTAGGGCTCTCACTACATACTATCACAAGGGCACCATAATACAGACTGTTACCCGTTGATGCAACACAGCACATATCTGACTGAGTGAAAAAACAGACAGGCCACATTGCACTCAGTCAGTTAAGTATTCTCCCAGACAGTTCAGGGACCAAGAGGTCTCCCATGAACAGAGCTGGCTGTCCTTTCCCTGGAGCTTCTTGCTCAAGTTCCCATTCACCTACACACAAGTGACTCCTCAAAGGCTCCTCACCTTCCACCTGTTTGACGCAGCGGAGGGCATATTTGAGGGTGTTGAGGGTCGTGGACTTGTTGCCTTTCTTTCTCTTCTCTGAAGGGAGGTGCATCTTGAGCTCCTTGAGGGTCTTGAGCAGCTCCTTCTGTGTCTTGGCCTTGGCAGACTCTTCACTGCTGCAAGGGGTAACAGATGCACAGACGCACAAGCGTGTCAGCGGCAGTGACTTCATGTCAAACAGGATGTCTAGGTGTGATTCTAGCAAGTGCCAAGTCAACCTGGCAGAGATGGAGTCCTAGACACGTGGGCCTGCTTTGAGGATGCTCGCCCGTCAGCGCTAACACAGATGTCAATAATGAATGCACATACTGCTGTTGTGATCAATAAAGCTGTCATTAAGAGCCCCATACTGCTCTAGGTGCTTTTTACATTTAGAAATAAGAGTACACAGCTTTATTTCTGTGAGAAAGGTTGCTGGTGTGTGTGCGCGTGTGTGTGCGTGCATGTGTGTATGTGTGTGTTACTGCTAACCTGCAGCCACTGGTGGAGGGGTTATCCTGTTCGGAGCTGGCACTCAGTAAACTGAAGGCATTGGAACTGCTTGGTGGTGAAGGGCTGTGAGAGTTTGAGCTGTGAAGACATAAAGCACATTTGTCACGTTAGTTCCCTACGCTGTTAAATGGATAGTGAAGAGTTCTATTTAGGTTAAGTATTCTATGATGACATGGCTGCTTTGTGACATGGGGAGTCCGTACCAGCGTCAATTTCTCTGACCACAAAACTGTACTGTGCAAACTATTTATTTCTGTATTTCCTTTTTAGGAAAAAACGGTGCTGCTGTGCTCTGGTGGCTTGCCCCGCGCAACTATGTGTGCCACTATGCAGAGAGAGAAAAACAAAAACGCAGCTCAACAACTTGTGGCTGAACTAGTAGAACGGTCAGTTCTACACAGCCCAGACAGAAATAGAAAAGACGTGTCACACTCAAACAACTCAATCCAACAGACACCAACAAACACAGACTGATGGTGCACACTGACCCAACTGTTGCCATTGGTTGTCCTTTGTTGGGGCAGTGTGCAAGCACCTTAACATTGTAGCTGGTGATAACATTCTGAATTCTTGAAGTACTATTCCTGATAAAAGATGGTTAATCTCTGTGGTTTTAATCAACAAGTGGAGAACAAGACATCAACAACATTAAAACCATACTTGTAAAATCTGGAGGCCTTTTGTAGAGAAGGAAATGTGCTACCATATAAACCGTGTCCACAATATGTGTTCATTTGAGACAAGAACAACAAAATGTTCTTTTAAAGTCCTGAAGCACAGGGTACTGTCAGCAAAAGACCATTCATTCCATTTCAGCTGATTATTTCAATGTGTTCATTTCAGTAGGCGAGGACTAAGAAAGAGCTCTGTACAAGAGAGTGAAGAGAAAATTGAGAAAATGAGAGTTAAATGAAAGAGAAGTGGAGGGGAGGATGGGGAGTGAGAGAGTGCCGACTGGGGCTATGCTCTACACAGCTCTACTGTGGTTGGCTATGGCCCTCCACTGCTCACACACACATCACCATGTGCTCCACTGTGCCACTGTGAAGCTCATTCTGACTCATCATTCATACTTTTCAAGCACCCACTTTCAACCAAATAACTACCTCTTTCCTAGCCTGGGTGTTCCCATGCTGCCTTGCGCGTGATTTGATTCACGCTGCTAAGGCAGCCTGGAGACCATGGAGAAAATTTTCGCCTGAGATAGGGAACCAATCACAGAACAGGGGGGAAAGCAAAACGATGATGAGCTATGCACAGACGCATTTGATAGACATCCGTGGCACCCAATAAACGGATCTGGGCATTTTTTTCAAATACGAGAAAATGAACGTTTGGTTCCCAGACCACGTCTCATTGAGAAGTGGTGGTGCTAGCCAGGCTACCTCTTTCCAGCTTTTCCCAGGTACCCCCCCCCCGCCCTCTCTCTCTGGGGCTGTGTGTCAGCAGAGGACCTGAACCAGGCCTGGAGAACCACGCTAGCGGAGGCCTGGAGAACCACGCTAGCGGAGGCCTGGAGAACCACGCCAGCGGAGGCCTGGAGAACCACGCCAGCGAAGGCCTGCCGAACTTGAGCCTGCTGAAGCGGCTGAGCGTCTGGCTTTGGATTAGGGCCGATAATACACCCGCAAGGCTATAAGCAGCCACAGATAACACAGCAGCACCGTGAAGCGTACACATGGGCACCAATATAGCTAGCAAAGGCGCTTAATATGGAAAGCGGCCCTACAAATAGCTGGTCACTTTGGTTACCTTGGAGCTAATTATATAACCAGATATGTGCCAACACCTGGACGCTAAGATAGTGGACTAGTAGGTGGCTGTAGTAGGTTAATATCATGGGTTAGCTGAAATCCTCTGCACTCAGAGTCCTGCTAGCGCAAGCAGATGTCTGTGAGCAGCTGGACTGATAAGGATCTTCTAGAATATTAGGTGGTGGGTAGCTGTGGAAAAGCATTCCCTCTTCAACGTGAGCACAGTGACTCGCCCTGTCAAACCCAACCTTAATGGCTTGGCACCTGGTGTGGGTAGTTTTTATATAATTTATATAACTACTTTATGGGCGCTGAACAAAGACGCACTGCATTATGATTGGACTCCGGCTAAGGTCTTCTTCACACACTCGCCCAGGGAAGTTACAGCATGGTGACGTGGGAGGAGAGCATTACAGCACTTATTGGTTAGGTCAAGAAAGGGGCAAGGAGGTGCGACTGAGTCAGAGGTGTGGGCCTGGCCCTGGAGCAGGCACCGGCCCTTTAGGAAATGAGACAGACCACTCATGTCCTCTGCTCTCCCATTTTCCCTCACAAAGGTCTGTCCCTGATGGATAGGTAGGAAATGGGTATGTCAGAGAGGAGAGGCAGCTCCTGGGGTGAAAACCTTGGTAAAGTGGCGCTCAGCATGAAGTAATGAGACGTAACAGAGAGAGAGAGAAAGAAAGAGAAAGAAAGAAAGAAAGAAAGAAAGAAAGAAAGAAAGGGCGAGAGAGAGAAAGGGAGAGAGAGTAAGCGCTTTCAGACCTACTCGTAAGACCAAAGGTTCTGCCGATGTTAAACGGTGGGGCCGTATATCTGAACGACATAACCGGTCATATGGAAGTCCGAATTTAGCCGGTTGTTGTACTACTCTCCCCCTAGTATTTCCTCCGGACATTATGTAAATGTGCTGTGTCTGAACGAGGCGTAGAACATGCGGTTAAAATTCACACCTAGTGAGAGGGCGTGTTGGTGACGTTTCTTTCGTGCATCCATGTGGTTAGATCTGACTTAAATGCCAGTGTTATGATGGAGAGAGGGAGCACAAACAGAGGGCGGGATAGACAGAAAGAGAGAACAGAGAGTGCAAAAGTGCTTAACAATCTTTCCAGTAAACAGCAGTTGGTTCCCTTGGGAACCAGCTTGCTGCTGCTGATGGTCTTTTGGCGTACCATCTGGGGTAAAGTTAACCACCTCCATTTTTCCTTTGACATTGGCCCATGATATGACTCATGCTCTCACTTAAAGTAAACACTGAGGGAGAACAAGTGGGAGGGAGTGGCTCAGCAATGTGGTGGCAGTGACGTGACGTTCAGAGGCCTCAAAGCAACTATCTCACGCAGAGGGGCATTAGAGCCTCCGGAGTGGACAAGCACTTATGCGCTTCCCATTTTATGAAGAGGGAGAAAAACATGCTTTCCACTCTTCACCCAGACTCTAGTTGGGTCTATTAAACTTGCAAGTGCATGTTTCAATGGAAAGTGCTTACTGACTCTACACTAAACTTATTGTTCCAAACATCTGTAAGAAACAGAGAAATACACCATACAGCAGTTTATGGAAACACACTAATGCCAAAATAATCTACATCATCCAAAAATGAAATTAGCAGAAATGTTCATTTCTACTGAAAAAATATTATTATTATTTTTTTTTTTCTCTCTCTCTCTCTCTCTCTCTCTCTCTCTCTCTCTCTCTCTAGAATGGACTACCTGCCAGTTTTGTTTTTCCTAGGTCAACATTAACAGTGTTGTAATGGAAACTTCCAGATTTTGGCTAATAGGCTGTTTCCTAGGCTACACATTAGGATTAAGGAATAGGAAGCTAGTTGTGCAAACATCTTTCCTTTGTGAGGTGTAGACCTGCCCCAACAAGAAAATTAAGCTATTACCTCAGCAATTATTACATGTTGCTGTTGCTAATCCCTTGCTCTAGAATACTCTGCCTTCTCATATCAACTTCAATGCTTGTTAGGAAATAATGTTTTCTGTGTAAACAAGTACTAGACATTTGTCTGGAGGCAGAGGTGGCATGAAATGTGATGGAAGTGGCCACCTCGCAATTCTCCATACAGGAAAAACCCTGCAATTTTCATGCAAATGCAATGATGTGTAGCTCTACTGTATCATACTCACCTTCTTACTTTATGACTCACTAGGAAGAGGCAAATACTCCATGTGTGGAGTTTCCTCTGCCAAGATTCCATCCTAGTTTCTAAAGTATACTGATATAGAACGGGGAGTGGGCAGGGATTTGTTTAAGTGTCTGTGCATAAAGATACCAGACAACCGCCAACCCATCAGAAATCAGCACATTATACAGTATAAAAATAATTAATCTCTCACATGTCAACACTGTGTATTAGTGGGATTGTTTTACAGACAACTTTGATAAAAAAAAATGTACGATTCTTATCAACAAGTTCACTCATTCTCAGACGCTCACAAAGAACGTGTCACTTTTCCTTGAATATAAACATTAGGTATTTGCAAAAAGGCATCAACTATTGTTAAAACTTGCTGTTTCTTGTATAGTTTTTGATGTGATTTTTGCATATTTACAAATCATTTTTGTCCACTTCTTTTTTTAAAGAACTCTCCTGCTCCTGCTTAGACTGACCTCTTGTTGCTCCCAGACGACTCTAGCAGAGCGGAGTCCTTGCTGTGGCCGTTTGAGCTGCCCGTCGACTCATTGCCATGGGACTCGTTGCCGTGAGACTCGTTGCCATGGGACTCGTTGCCGTGCGACTCCGTCCCGCTGCCGCTGGAGCCGCTGCTTTTCATCTCCACGTCCTCGTGCAGGGAACGCGCCATCTTCCTGTTGCTGTGCGGGGAGGCCGGCGGGTCCTGGCTGCTGCTGTCGCTGCCCTCGGAGGGCAAGCCGCCCATCCGGTGAAGCTGAGCCATGGAGCTGCACGCGGCGCCGCCGCCACCGCCGCCGCCGTCCTGGCCCTCCAGCGGGGAGAACAGGTACGGCTTGGAGTCGGAATCCTCAGACATGACACGGGCTAGTGGAGGTGGTGTGGAGGTTCTGGTGAGAAAGTGGGGCAAACCCAATCACCCCATCATCACACAAAGGTTTGCTTTTGAAATAGTGATGCCGCGGGATCCCAAGACCTGTGAATGTAAAAAAAAAAAAGGAATTGAGAATATGAGTGAGGCCTATGCAAACACACAATCAAAGGCTGTGACAAAGACAACAGATAAACACAAACCATGTTTTTTCCCCTTTGGATTTAAAGTCTCCCCAGTTGTTTCTGGGGAAAGTCAGACAGCCATTATAACACTCTTTGATCACCTCTTCTATATTTGCTATGAGCTGGGTTAGAAAGGTCTCGAGTCGCTTGCCCTTCTCACAGCAGAGGCTAGCCTCACATCAAAGCTTGAGGCGCCAATGTCTGAGCTCTCTACCGCAGTGTGCAACCCTGAGGCCTTGCCAGGCCCAGACCCCTGTCCTTGCCTTCAAAAGAGCCCCGTCGGGGAGGCCTCTGGGCTGCCCTTTGCCTGTGGCTTAGAGGAGAGGGAACAGTCCCACTTTTAAAGTGTCTGCACCAGCGCAGACATAGGTGGCATTTGGATGTACCATGTGTAGCGTTCCTGCCCCATAGACATGAAAGATGACTAGCAGTGGTCTAGACAGACAGACAGACATGTATGGCAGACTTTTTTTAGCATTCACCTGGGGAGTCCCTTAAATGAGGTCATGATTGATACTGACAATGGTCAGCTTTGAGAGGTAAACATTAGTTAATATATACTGCACAAACCCATCTGAGAGCAAGTTCCAAGATATTTTATGTAATATGTATAAAAGACTCCATTGATCATTTGCACTGTGGCCTCTTGGTCTTTTGTCTGTGTACAGTAGGCAAATATAACCTGATCTCTCCATCACCATTGTTAGGTACACATGCAGAAATACATCAATAGAGGCTCCTTCAGTGTTAGGTAAGAGTGTGGAGTGCTCGAGAGTACAACACCTTGGATGTTTAAGAGTATGACGTCTGCAGGGCTGATTAAGCATTCACTTTTATCTATGGCTGACATTCAGAGTCCAGACTGTACTGCTGTATGACAGGCCTACACTTGTGGCCTAGAAGTCAAATATTTGAATGCAAGGAAAATAAGGTGATATTCCCCTTCTCTTTAAAGCTTTAAAGCTAAAGTAACTTTCAAACTGGTTAAAAAAAAAAAAAAGATTAACCAGATCCACTGGTTTGGAAATGCCAAAATATGTTTTTCTGTTGCAGGAGTTTGCCCAAATTTTTGCTTAAGTAGTAGCCTCTTGACCCTGGTGCATGTGAGAACCACATAACTCACGTTGCAATTTGTGCGACTTCATTCTGAACTTTGCTCCATCCCACTCCAGACTGCGCCAACCTATCTGACAGTGACGAGAATGCCTGTCTGGCGCTAGGCCAGGGTAACCCAGTAACCCACAGAGCAGTGGGAGTGGCAGACATGCTCTCCTGAACCCACGCCTACTGCGGGTGCACCTCAACCAGGCACATCGGCATGAATGCACACGTGTCTTAGAAGTGACAATTCTACCCCTCATTTGCGTCATATCTAAATGCCTTCATGCAATCAACCTGCCAAGGCATGCAAAACTGGCTTTTGGTTTGATATGGACAGATGACAAAGTTCATTTCTCGGGCAATGTCTTGTCATTTTACCGTTTTTTTTTTCTTTCAATGTTTTACAACATTGTCTGTATTCATGGTTCATAGTCAGTGCAAATGTGAAGATAGTTCGGTGAGTCTGATGGAAGATTCCCAGGACAGTAAGATTTAATTCCTTAATGCTTTACAAGAAACAACAATGGGACGAATAGTTACAAGATTATTCTCATATATTCTCAATTATTTTAGATTTTTCTTTCTAGTGCTTTGAAAAAAGAATGTCCACACATACTTGTGTCCACCAGTGGTTTATATTTGGGAGAAGCTTACTTCTATTACTTATATTACTTATAAAGTACTTATGGATGTATAGACCTATTAATATATAAAGACATGTCAAAGCTGAAAATAGCTCAGAAATAGTATACGGTAGTGACAAATGCAGTGAAAACAAAAGCTGGTTGATTACAGCACCACTGGATGCTCACACGGTATGCCAGGTAACTGCTTTCACACAGCCTACATATAGGCCTACTTGGAAAGAGGATCTCAGCTCAGTGTGCAGTTGGATAATCACTGAGGATGTATCCTACCTTGGGTCAGCCCTGAAGTTTGACAACAGAACACTTCAAATAGCCTACAGTATAACACATGAATAGAAAAAAATAAATAACACTAACTAAACTAGCACTGACAAAAAGTCTGACAGAACTAGACTTAATACTGACCTACTGACACGGGATCTTGTGCCAAATGGTATTCTCTATTTTATCTCTGTTATCTTGTCATTGTCAAATTTCCTTCATATGTTTAAGTCATGTAGATTGTAGCAGAGGCAGGGAGAAGACAGCATTCTCCCCAAGCTCCTTGAGCCACCAGCCAGACCTCCTGCTTGGCTACAGAGATGGAAAAAAAGATCTTAGACGGATTGGCACACTGACAGAGACAACAGACACGTCCTTCCTGTTCGGTCAGCCTGGCCTTCTCTGCTTTGTGAAATCTGAATGGACCCATCCTGGAACCTTAAATGCAGAGCCAGGTGCCAAGCATGACCAAATGTGTCCCTTCAGGGATGCTGTGAGTGATAATGACTTGGTAATATGATTGTGACTAAGAAGTTAAATGAGAACATCTTGACATAACTCAATCAGAGGTTATACTTGTACGCAAGTAGGGGTGACATTTTCCCAATAGACACAAACAAACACTTCCGTGAAATAGTATTTTGGGGACACTGGCTATGCATTCGTCTGGCACAAACTCAATTAGCCATACTGAGAAACATCCTGGTCACAGGTGCATTTTCACTGGTAAGACCTCTGACCAAGACAGGCAGTGAATTGCACAGGTGGAGTGGTGAGTCAAGGTCAATGTCTTTCAAGGGACCACATCATGGCAGTCTGCCAAAAGTCACACTGGAAACCACTGACTAAGCACAATGTCGCAGGTAGGCACACTCAGCAAGCAAAGTAATATGTGATCTAGGGAAAGTTCAAAGCCAATCGAAGAAACAGCACACAAAAAGTAGGCTATATAGTATATTTAACAGTGAACATATACAACAAGATATTAAACTTTCAAGATGGTTCATCTCACTTGGTGTTATAAGTGTCATCTACACTGAATAGCCGTTGTTACATAAAGTCAGACTTGAGCCCCTGTGAGCACCCAAAGACTCAAGCTGTGCCACAACGGACTAAATTACAATAACAAATAAACTTACACAAGCCTATTAATTAGTGTTCAGTTTGGTATGACTTAAGTAATGTGTTAGACCATCCCTTGAAGCTGTTTTATAACCCAGCATCAAGTTGGAGGCATTTATGTAATTGAATGCGGAGCAATACTGTTCACCACTGGCTGATTTTATGTAAGGTCTTACATAATTTGAAACTAGTAGAGGGGTGTCAAATGAAGGAAAGTTTAAAGCAAATATGTACAAATATTTTGGACATACTGGAGAACATGCTGAGCAACTGTTTAATCCTCATTATACATCATGAACTTGTCTTTTTAGAGAAACATTTCACAGATTCTTCACCCACAATCTGCAGATTGTTTGGATTTCCCAGACAATAGCAAATCCTACTAAACCCGCTCTCTTTCTATTCACATTTAAGTCACATTTTTAAAATTCGGTTCAAATTCAGTAAATTCAGTCAACTGAACTGACCCATATTAACCATCTCACAGTGACAGCGACCAATCACCAGATCATGAACAATTCATTCAGTACCAGGAATTTTTATATCATGATATACAACTTCATGGCCTGTTGATAGCCTATATACAATAGTAGTCTGTAAGCTACAACTAATACGCTAATTCAGCTATGCTGGCATATCCACTGTTTGGACCATTCACATACTTCCTACCATATATGAGGCACCATTACCGTTTATTGTCTCATATAGCGACAACAATGTACATTTTTGCCATGATTACGGCACTAATCACTATGACAGTGATTACGACACCACAGAACTAGTCAACAACACTTTCAGAGACCCTGAGGAGAAAAGCAATCCATAACACAAAAACATCAGATAATAGTCTTCCATGTCATAGGTGTTTAACATCATTATCTACACTGCTACTTTCCTGTCGGCTAACAGGTTGGAAAGGTGTGGAGCACTAGCAGGTGGATAAGTGGAAGAGTTATATCTCTCACCTCCTTTATCCAGGAAACTCAGTGGCTCTGCATCTATGGAACACTCCATTTGTGGACAGGTTTATGGAGATAATATTCATGCTGATAGGAAACTTCCCAAATAACACCAGATGCCAACCAAGGCTATAGTGTATCTGCAGGATCCCCTTTCTCGTTTAGGTCTAATTTGCATTTGGGGGAAGCCTGTCCACATACTGTTGTAAGCTTAGGAACCTCAGTGGTAGCAAAAAGAAAAGTTTGAAATGAATAATCTCGGCCAGACGGGAAGTAAGACTAGAACTAGCAAGAAGCGCCAGCTCACAATGCCTTTGGAATATGACATGCTTTATGAAATCATTATTGTAAAACACCCATTCATGAGAGACGATGTCATGCACCAGTAAAACGGGTGAGACTGCTCAGCCAAAAAAGAAAAAAAAGAAAAAGAGAAGCACAATTTCCCTAAGGACAGCCCATTGTGCGTCATCCTACACTCCATGCAGTCTAGTGGAATGCTCTGAGAACACCCACATCACATAGCAACCAGTAAATAAACTATAAATAAGTATACATCTTTGCAAGTCTTTAAAACACACTCAACTCTAAAGTTGAACCAGGCAGCTTACAATAGCATCCGGTCAAATGAGAGCAAATTAGTATACAAAATATACAGAATACTTCCAGATGCTGGTTGTGATAAATAAATGGTTCAGCTCAACACTGTCAATAAAGCCTGAATATTTACAACTGATCACTTAAACTGAGGAACATGGGATATTAGTTTAAACTCTAATGGCTTTCTTTGATTTATTAAAGTAGTAAACCTCCACTACTGCTAATCAAACTACTAAAGATAAAGATAACATAATTGAATCTGAAGACCTACTGCAATGAGAACAATACCTCCTGTAAGGCCCTTACAAGTTAACTCTCATGTTGGATGTCTCAGTTAAAATATCATAGGTTTTAGAATGGATGTAATGAACAATGTCCAAGCAGAGGTGTGTTCTCAGTGCCTTAACACCAGATTAAGGTATTTGGAGCACCTCTAGGTCACTTTTAATAACCTGCTACTATTGAGGCTGATTAGTGTAGACCCATGGCATATAGAAGCAAACAACAGTTTGCCTGCACTAACAACTAGAGAATCAATAAAAAGCAATGAAGATACTCAAACATAAAACCAATGTAGGCCAACGGCATGATAGCAAATGTGAGAAGTAGGCTAGTCACTTAGAAGACCTTTTCAAAGGGAAAATGTGAAAAATCTCAAAAACAAAATATGAATACAACAAACCTCCACTCAAGTGGATTGCAGACAAATGCATATCTTTAGATATAGATATAGTTGCACTTACTCATTTGCACCATCACCATGACACTCACTCACACAGTGCACCTTACCTTACTATGTACAGAGAATCACAGGCTCAGTCCCTGCCTCAGTCATTGCAAGCGCCTCTTGATTAATCACCCACTATGTGGATACTGTTTTTAGATTTGATTTAGATTAAGTGTAATTTAGTATAATTTGTATTTTAGTATATTCTTTATCTTCTACTGTCCTTATTGCTTAGTTGTGTTTTTTATGATATACTTTTAATTACTTTTTTCTGCTGTTAGTGAATGTGTGTGTGATGTCTGTGAGACCTTGAATTTCCCCTTGGGGATCAATAAACTATCTATCTATCTATATCTGAGGCCTTTCACCTGTTGAAGGCTAATACATTTTGTCTGAGTTTGGCCAACGCCTAGGTCTATTACCTCAATCGCTCATAATAAAGGCTAAGACGTTCTAGGCCTACTTCAAGAAGAGGAAAAATGTAGGCTAGGCTACCAATGTGAGATGCCATCACGAGAGAGAAAGAATTCATAAGACACATTGTAACCTAATTGATTCGCTGTTTTCTGACCTCCTTCAATAAAATGTTGCAACAATAGGGGGCAGTGCAATAGAGTTCCTTGTACACATGAATTCTCAAAAAACTGGAAAACAAGACAGTCACAACTCTCATCATGGTAAGTCCACACCACTCGACTAAAGAGACATCCTAGTCAACTCAACAGTAATTTTAGAGCATTTATTGAAAGAACTGATAAGAGGGAATTTCAGACGAAAACATGGGCATGGCTAGCTCTACTCCAGTGACCGGCTTTGACCTGAGCCGTGGCACAGTTATGCAACGCAGATTTCAAATTGAAATTAAACGAAACGAGAAAATATTTCCACGCGTCTTCTTCATGAATATGATCTAGTATAACAGGTCAAGTTGATCTAGATATGAATGGATTCTTTCCGAGGCAGCAATGATTTCATAACAGTCACATTGCACTGAATGGATGTCAATAGGTTATACAACATCATCATCCTGACAACTTAACTGGTTTCAAGACGCATAAGGAGCAAAAACATAGGCCTACCTTAACAAACACGTAGGTTTCCTATGTGTCTTGAAAAGAGTCCTCTTGTAGTAGGATATTCAAAAACTTCAAAAAGTCAATATCTTTCCGAATTTCCTCGATCCAGTTGTCGGCTTTGGCTACTGACACACTGCACTCGCTCAGTAGGCTACGTGCAATGTTCACTCACGGTTCTGCCCTGAATCCTAAGCGGTCTGCATGACCTCAATTCAAACTCCCCCTACCGCTCCTCCTTAAGAGTGTGTTCATTGGTTAAGAGTGGTAGGTTATATGCGGGAATGGACAATTTGAAAGACTATTGGTCTATAGACCCGTCAATCGTTTTACATAAGTATGTCAAACGCCTCACGTGGAAAACCACGTCCAGTGACGACATGCGAGACGTGTGGGCAAATCAGTAGTAGCGACCGCTGCGAGTGAATGAAACCGTGGCTTTGGAGGATGGTGGTTGGTTCAGGGAGGCGAAATACGAACGAGTGTTATCTAAACAGTTATACAAGTGTGTGTGTAGTCAATGTGTATGATGACTGCGCCAAATAAGCTCTCTAATATCGGTGTACTGTAGAACATTTCCTATTGTCTTTGCTACAGGTCAACGGACTAACAACTGTTGTGCATTTTATCAGAATATTTCGGACACTGTAATTTAGCGCAGAAACCACTATTTGAAACCATAGCCTAATGTAATGTGGGAGATAGGCCTGTGAAGACAACAAGCAACTCAAACTGCGTAATTTCAGAATGAACTAAAATCGCAGGCTAGACTGCCAGAGACTATTGAAGGTAGGTAGCTGACACGATTACAAGTTGCTGAAAGATTGTTAGGCTATTTAGCTCAGCCAATGTGAGTGGATCACGTGAAGTTGGTCTTAAGCCACGACATCATTTTACAAAGCCAGACTACCTAGTCTATATGAACACGATTTGCTTGACCAAAAATGTAATTAGAATTGCAGACGAAACTAAGACATTAGTGGCCGAACATTTTCTAAATTTGTGATCATGTTAGGATACTGTAGGCCTAGGCTTATCAGAGGTGTGTGGCCGTTTTCAGAAAGTCGTGGCGTAGGCCTACCACTGACACGTGAGATCACTGATTTAGCCATTTCATCAGGTCCCCACAGGTGTGTTAACCAAGCACCTCTGCATTCATAATAGGTGCATGATTTTGTACACCTGTGGAAAGGTACGGGATGTAACCTACCACTCTGGATGAAACCCATGAATACCTTGTTGAAGTCGTGTTAATTAGAATCACCTGGAGCTGTGAATGGTTGGTAACAAATGGGGTGGGCATTTTACCATAGACTTATGAAGAGAGACAGCACTCAAAGATGCCTCCATAAAAATGTATGGGGTTAGTTCAAAACACCAATTTGGCAGTTATCTACACATCCTGCCCCTTCCTGTGAGTTCCAAATGCAAAAGTGGCAGTTGTCTGCAGATCCCGCCCTTTCCTGTAATGTAAGTAGGCCTAATCAACCATATGTGTGTCCTTTTTAGCCTTATTTCAGCGATTTGAGGAATACTTAGCCTTGCTACGCACACCTTCAGGGAGATAGACCTAGCCTACTGGAACACCTTGACTATTTCCCAAAGTCGAGCATGCTTCCTTGATAGAATGCTTCCTTGCGTGTCAAGTTCTACGAAGATGAGGTTAGAGGCCTCCCTAGCGTTCACAGATTAATAGGCAAAGCCCTCTTAGGCAAGTCCCTCCACTCGGCGGCCATATTGTAACGCTTTTTGGCCACTTATTGGGCATCTATTTCGGCAGAAATACGCGTGTGCAAGGCATCACGACACCAACCTTGCTCCAGCGGCGATATCACAACACATGATTGGCCCGATGTATTCACAATACACCACATGATTGGCACTATGTATTCACATGTCGACTTTTTTGCTGCTGAAGGGGGATATGTGTAGACAACTGCCATATTGGCGTTACAAACTAACCCCATGCATTTCTATGGAGGATTTTTTGAGTGCTGTGTCTCCTCATTAGAAAGTGTCTGCTATTCGCTTTATTCACCCGGCATTCGCCTTATTCACCCGGCGGCCATTACGAGTCTGAGGGGTACACTTGCCATTACACCTCAGTCCAGCAGATGGTGGTGGTAATGCACTCTGTTTACAAACTGCTAAAAAACAATTCACTGAAGAAGAACAGGCCAGTGAACCCTTCTTCTTTAATCGGTGAGCTTTTTTTGGCAGCAAACGGAGTGCATTACCACCACCATCTGCTGGACTGAGGTGTAAGGGCAAGGGTACCCCTCAGCCTCGTTATATAAACCAATCAACATCTAGAGGCACTTGTGCCAACATTGCTTCTGGAGTGCTGAAAGGAGAGGTGTATTATGGGCTGTTGAGTTCAAATATCAAAAGTCTTTCATCAGCATCAAGGACTACAACTTCAACTAGCAAAAGATCCTACCTTAAATGTTTTGGAATTACCGTCTAGTTTACTGAAGGCAAGTGGTTCTTCTGTGAGTTTCATTATTGCAGTTCATATAGTCATATGCAATATAGCTTAATATAGCCTAATATGCAAGCTTAATAGCTTTAATAGTGTCTCCTGGGTAACATAGGTACACCTGGTAATTCTTTCAGATTTTTTGGAGACCTAAGTGCGTGGGCCCTGGTTCAATTGACGTGGAATAACCCTATATAATTCAAAACCATCCAAAAGATGACATAATCATTTGTAGAGAATGACAAATAGCATACAGACAAAAGGATTCTATCGTCATATCGGAATTTGATGAGCATATATGGCTACATTTCTTGTTGAATAAAATGTGACTGACTTCCTTTATCCAAAATACTACTGTATGTCTTTGTGCAAATACAATGCAATACAAATCAGATCCTTAGTGCCTCAAAATGGCCAATGTAGTGATCATTTTGGTTTGACTCTTGTCATGTCTAACACACTAATATTGTTGCCACCACTGTCTCATAATTACATCTAAAGACCAAAATGTTAAGATAGAATCAAATGAAGAACAGCATAGGCAGATAACAAGCTAAAATATTTTCATTTGACACATTAATTTCTGCATTTCTAGGCGACCGATGGGTAGGAATTGGCAGTATTAAGTCAGAGGCATGCACTTACACACACACACACACACACACCCACTTACAGACACAAAAAAAACCTTTTCACAATAGCAGATGGTCATAACTGTTGCCATCTTCACTGCTTTTTCATTTGAATGAAGACATTGTTAGGTTTCTTCCTTGTCAGACAGATAGACAGTGACACATTTATAACAAAATATGGTGACAGTATATGTGCAAGCACAATGGACAACTCAACAGGGATTTACAATGCTGTGTCACTTTTAACTTCAATATATGATTTTATTGCTCTGTATCCTGTGATTATAACTCATGGCTCATGGAGTTTTTTGCAAGGTAAACAACTATGTTTCTGCTTGAGGTATTCAGCTGAGAGATCATTGCTTCTATTTCTGAGGAAATGTGTGGCAGGAGATGTTGCATCTTCTTATGATCACAGGCTCTCTTCGCTGGGCCGGAAATGCTTACAGCTTCATACAAACAGCCAGGGGGACGTGGGCGCGTTGCAGCCACCTGGCGGAAGCACTCCGGCGAATTCGCCGTGGCAGAAATCCTTATGACTCACTGAATTAAGTGGGATCATCCACTACTGTTTGATATGCGACGCATCATAAATAGGACTGGCCAGCGATGAGTACTTTCCCCAGAGTCTGACGCGTCATCAGTGCAAACATTACTCCAGCTGGCCCTGGGCTTGTGGAGTTTCATGGACACTGTCCCTCTCCACCTCCACACACTTACCCATACAGTCTTTTTTGTTTTCTATGACTAAGTGGGAAGCGCCATTGGCCACTTGAGAGCCCAACTGATTTGGCCTATTTAGGCTGTCATCACAATATCACACTCAGCCAGGACGAGGGCAATTATAGGTAAGGGTTATTACTCCAAATCATACATATTCATACACAACATTCAGAATAAGAATGAGTGAAGATTAATGAATGAATAGTATGAAGCACATCAATAAAATCCATGAATAAACAATGTCTGACTTGAATGGAATGACACACACATGCAAACACAGTGAGAATAGTTGACCTACATTGTGACGAGAAAATGAGAAAAATAGCCTCCATTGACTGCTTTATGCACTATACTGGCATCATCATAACCAGCTTCATGAAGTACTAGTCACCTGACATGTTTCTCGTTTACTCTTCAAATCCTTTCAGTAGTCTTCATTAGTGTTTTATTTGCACAGAGACCAATTTCCTCATGTCATATAGTTGAGTAGATGTCCTCTTCCATAGGCCTACACATCTTTTTACAAATTGTTGGACTGTTTTCAATAATCAGAATCAAATAATCAAGCGGTCTCGAATCACCATATGCTATGCTAAGAGATACTCAGGCATTCATGCTGACTCTTGTATCCAGTGGCGGTGCTTTCTGTCACACCAGTGGTTGAAAGACGTTTATAAACGTCATAATGGGCTGGGCTGGACTAGAGGATGGGACACAAATTCCATTCGGACATCCAGGATTACATCATTGAACGCTTTATAGAAGTAGACATGAGGAAACTAACTGGAGTTGGGCCCGGAGTGAGTTATGTCTGAGGGCTGAGGCTAACTACTCTTTAAAGAGGAGCGGTGTGTTCCTCTCGCTCTTTGGCACGCATCCTGATGTGCTAGAGCGACAATGCATTTCCTATTGTTGGACTTTCTCTTTCAAAGGCAATACAAATAAGGCATAATGACTCATACCTATATCTGGAGTGTTCTTTCTTCTATGTATGAAAAAATAAATAATTAAAAAGTTATAAATGCACAATCTCTCTTCAAAATACTAGATGCTGCCTCAGCATTATACATTTAGAATGTTTTTCTTCAAATGTGATTTGTTTACGGTACAGTGTCTAGTTATAGTCAGCTGTCCATCAGAGACACAGGAGGCCTACAGACGGTCTCTCACATGTCTTTGACAGGCCGTCTCTGTCCAGAGTGTGTTAGGGAAAATGGCTAGAGGATGTTTCGTGATGGAAAGTAAACCCGACAAAGCATGAGTTACATTTAGATTAGATGAGATGACTTGCAGAGAAGAGTAGAGCAGGATAGCACGCAACCAAACAATAGTAATTAATCCCATGTTCCCAGACTTCTGCATGACGTTACTGACCCTTAAATCCTTTGGAGCAGCTTTCCCCCCTCTCTTTTTTCTCTCTGTCCTCTCGTTCTTTTTAACACATGTGCACACTCATGTAAAAACTCACGCACATGAGGGACAGTGTTTAACTAGAGGTCTTGATTTCTTTGATTAAATTTCTTCTTCTTTCTTAATTTGATTTTTTTTGTCTCAGAGGATTGTCTTACACAGGAGTTTCTGATTCTAACCAGTTCCTTAGGACTGTAGTGTGTCTACTACTGTTTTCAATTAAAGTCTACAGAGAACGTCTAATACTACAATATTCAGTTATTTTCAATGTTCAATTCAGTCAGATGCTAAAACAGCTAATAGCACAGTTAGTATAGCTACGTATATTACAAGTGTCTGTGAATGTTGTAAAAGTGATCTGATATCCTGAAAGTAGTATTTGTATGGCAAAACACATTGCTTTAGTCATGACCAAAGTAGCCTATTACTTCCCTCAATTATCCATTATATATCAGTGGTTGGCCTATTCTTGAAGATCAAGATGTACATTGTCCTTAACGTTTTGTGAAGGCAAAGTTGTTATGACTCATGGGTATATTTAAAAGTGGTCTTAATCTTTGCTATTAGTTTAAGAGATTGAAAGGCCACAAGACCCTCATATCTTTACAAAGTCAATGAGCACTCTACCATAGGCCATCATTCCAGCATGGATGTGTGTGAGGGAAAAATCAGGAACAACTGGACAATGTGCTCAATCTATTTTCACCATTGGACTTCACAAGCTTACCAACCTTATGTAAAATCATCCTCAGAGATCTCTATGAGGAGTTTCATAAGAGGCAGCGTGCCAAATCACACACTATTACAACGGATGTGATGTTCCTATCTGGACACAGATATGTGTTACACAACGCAAGTTGTTTTCAACACATTAGTTTTGAGTGCTATTGTAAGTGACTATTGGTAGAATTGTAAAGAATCTCCACAAAAAACACATTAGTCAATGTTTTGGTAGACTCCAAAGAATGTATATTTTACTTACAATATTTACAATATGCAATAAAAAATGTTTTCAGAAGACAATACTTCCAGGATATAATTTAATGATGACACTGACAGAAATATTATAAGCATTTGTGTGGTCTTCTTTGAGAAATACACTTATTGAAGGTTAAAGGTGCTCTATGTTGGGTAACGTCTCTTTGATGTTTAAACAAAACAGAAAGTTAGCTACTCCCCCCTCCTCCTTCCCGTGCAATTGAAACTCTCCTAAACGCGCATCTCATCGGTCATAGGCTGGAACAGTTTGTTATGTTTTTATGGTCCAGGCTGGACCAGGTTGTTTTTGTTGCCGTTTCTGGAGCCTGGGCTGTCCACAGAGACTGTGTTGTTTTTACAGTGTACTCAGGGCAGAGGCAGCTAGCAGATGGTGAGGTGATGCTTGCTGTATGTGACAAAAAATGTTTTAGCTAAGAAACTGCGTAACATCGCTTAGAGCACCTTTTAAAGAAGATTCAAGCTAAAGTGTACCAAGAGTGTCAAGGTGGACCAAAGGGGTTGACGATATGTATGTTGGTGCACATGTGTCCTACGGCCCCAACACACATCCAGATATTTTTCCTGTGCTCAAAACTCTCTCAAGGACAACTATGGTGAGGCGTCATCGCTGCCACAGCTGGCCTTGCCTAGTCAGGAAGGAACCATTGGGTGTGAGTGCTCCATTTCCTCTTTCTGTTCTCCTAATCACAGGTATTCACTTTGCTGCCCGCTTTGCTCTCTCCGCGGCTGGATGGTTGGGGGGCACTACCTCTGCGCGTGAAAAGACCTGTTTAGAAGAGTCACATTAGTGCCAAGGCCATGAAGCCACACGCATCCTGGTGGCTGGCCAGTTGGTAAGCCTTTCCCACTCTGTTTATCATAACAGAGCCCATTTCTCACAAGTGTCTACTTGTCTTTTCAAAAGCAGACATTTACATATGTTAGCCTTCAAATACCTGCTGTCTGTGAGAGTGAACATTTCTGTGAAATGAAAATGGATTGCACCAATTTACGTCACTGCCATACAATTGCGAAGAAGCCATTTGCCTGCCACTGATGGAGTGCCATGTTTGCTTATTTTCTTTTACACAAAATTGTGTCAGACCTTGACTTGTTGTTGATGGACTGTACGGACAACTCTCATGGGTTGCCTGGAAACAGAAAGTGTGATTCATTCTTTGGGTTGTTTTGGTGAATTTGGCCTGGAACGATAGATGGGAATGAAAACTTAGCTTTGAGACTTGCTAGAATATTCAGTATTGAGCTGCAGCTGCATTTCCATAGACAAGGCAGTTCAAAATATCTAAACATCTCTCTCATCACACACACACACACACACACAAAGAATGACAAATTTGGTAATTATCTTTTGTGCTTGCATGTGCCTTTATTAATGCTGTTTTTGGTCTGGTCACATTATAATCTCTTATACAGCTAAATTGAATGTGCCTAATACATTAAACAGAATACTAAAAGCAGCTATATCTCCCCTTCTCTTTCACTATTTCTCTATTTCTGCAGCAATTTAATCTGAACAATTGTTAACCATTATGGTTAACCATTGTGCCAGTTATTCACAGAGCGCACTAAGAGTATATCTGATACGCCATATGACTGGCTAGACGGTATTTCCCCCATAGGGCAATCATTACACGCTTCTAAATAACGCTCTTCGTGACTCCCACAGGTGATGAGCAATCGGAAGTGATTCAACCTGCTGTCCCCCGCATCCAGCCGCCTTTTGCTCCTGTTTGGATGCACACAGAACCCTGGCCACTCCGGGGGGGTTCCTTTCCACCTGCCTGGACAAGTCATTCAGCAGTCATTGATTAGCATGCATACAGGTGCTCAGCAAAACACTTTCCACCTCTTGTGTCGCACATGGGCTAATGAAAATGCACTGATAGGAAGTGTAAATGGGGTGATCTCATAGGTTCTATTTTGTGTGTGTGCGCACGTGTGTTTGTTGTTATTGGACAGAGCTTGGGTAACCATGGTAGAATTAAACCAACCCAATTAGCACCAATAAATATGCCAAATATGATCTTGGCATTTGGAAGGTTAGTGCGCAATGTCACAGGGAGTGTAACCAAACTAATCCTGCCCCAAAACTGCCAGCTGCCACATACACCTCAAAGGTGATGTGTTCCACCCTAGCACAGAAAATGGGTGAATAATATGGCATTAAATATTGAGAAAGGAGATGTAAGCACCCATTACTGGTCCCAATCACTGAGTAGGCTTTGCCAGAACAACCATGACATTTTCTAATGCCCCCAAGCAATGACCATGCCTGTGTTTATAACTATTATTACTTTTTTCATCTCTAACATTCACCCCCCGCACTCATCCATTTCCAATATCGGAGTCCAAATGTGACAAGCCATATCCTTCTTGAATTTCCCCTTGGGGATCAATAAAGTATCTATCTATCTATCTATCTATCTATACCCACATAAGAGAATTGCGTGGTGCACAAGGAAGAAACGTGCCATCTGACGCAGATGGTGACGCGTTGTGTTTGGCAGCTTCTGAAATTTCTGTCGTTCGCCCACCAAGTTAGCGAGTATGTTGTGAACTGCGTCAGAGGCCCAGCTATTTTTGAACAGGATCATTACTGTGGCACATTTAAAAAAAGGAAATATATAATTTTTCATCAGCCTTCTGATTTTTTTAGAAGTTTTTTGATTTATGTTTCGCCAAAGTGATTCTCTGACAAACTGATAATTGGCATCTATCAGAGAAATCACAAAAAAAGGGGGAAAAAATAAGTCATAATAATACATTAAGTGGTATTCAGTAAACTGGTTGAGGCTTGGAGCACTGTTGATCTAATTGGTGTAGCTTGGTCCAGTTAGGTAATTAACCAATTCATTGACTGTTAGGCTGGTAGCCTACACTGACTTTTCTTTAGTCACTGTGGCTTGTTATGAGTTACGAGTATCCTGTTAATCTATCAAAGCCATGAAACAGTATATGTTTAAAGAGCAGCATTCTCCTGAATGTTGTTTCATAGCCTATGCCTGGAAGTAGGTTTAATGTAAATGATTAGAAAGACTTTTTAGTAGTCCCATCTTCAATTAGCCTGAACTAAAACAAATCAAATGTGTTTATCAGAGTTGAGGATCTTATATTAAAACGGCAGTGTACCGTTGCATGCAGACGCAAAGAGAATGTAAGGTCTAATTCCCTTCTCCAATCCACAGCATAATAACTCTCAGGAGCTATTTTGTCATTTGTGGAATATGTCTGCCACCTAGTGGTAGATTTGTACACGGCATAACGTCAAATATATCCGTCTGGTCGATGCTTATGTTTACAGCGATAATTCAGTGGCCTTGGGTTACAAAATGCCTCTGCGAGCCAAATGGATAGCAGCATATGTCCATAACGGAGTCACGTCCTGTTGTTGGTAAAATATGTGTGACGACTATGGGGCTGTTACCCTAATACCCTAAAGGCACACATAAATGCTTGATTATTAGCCTACATTTCAATTCAATTCAATTCAATTAAACTAAAATTATCTTCATGAATGTTTTAAGGTTTGAGAAACCAGTTACGCTTTTCGCATAAGGAAGTAAGTAGACGCCTCTTGGATTTCACAAAAAAGTCTAGGCCTGAAACAGTTCAAGTACCCCTGGCTTGCATGTAGGCTAACAGTGAGGGTAAGCCTCTGGACTTGATTCTGGCAAAGACGTTGTGCGCAAACGTCACAGCGAGTACTAGTACCCATTTCTGCCAGTAGATGGCACCCGTAGTATTGACAATGTCCCGCGAATTAGCGTGCGACTGATGCTTTCTGGAACTGATTAGGCTCAAGAGAGATGAATCCCAGACTGCTCGTGTGTGGCTCAAGGATATGGCTTGTCACATTTGGACTCCGATATTGGAAATGGATGAGTGCGGGGGGTGAATGTTAGAGATGAAAAAAGTAATAATAGTTATAAACACAGGCATGGTCATTGCTTGGGGGCATTAGAAAATGTCATGGTTGTTCTGGCAAAGCCTACTCAGTGATTGGGACCAGTAATGGGTGCTTACATCTCCTTTCTCAATATTTAATGCCAACCACATTTACCTAAAGTTAGGCAGTAATGTTTTCCCATGCGTAGCTTGGCTTTATCTGTAGTGAAGATCTAAATATTAACATTGATATGTCCAACTTAGCTTTTTAGGTGAAATAGATTTCCCCCCACATTTTTAATGTAGATTTTCAACGCATTGTCTGTTGCTCTTTAGACGAGTTGCACTGTGCAGGCACTGTGTTTGTGGTCTCTCTCTCTCTCTCTCTCATCCCTTTTTCATTCACACAAACATGGAGGCACACACCCAGTTATGCAATATTAGTGTGTGTGTGTGTGTGTGTGTGTTAACATTCAAACCATTACCCCCACAAGCAATCAGCACTTCAGAGGGAACTAGCATCCTTGGAATTGTTTTAATTTTTTTATCAAAGTGAGGTCAAAAGACAGACGCGCAAAGTTATTTGACTTGTTTTGGAAAAAAAAGACAGCGAGAGAGAAAAGAAACAAACTTAAAGAGTCGCCTGAATCTGTGACAAATTGCCGTCAGATTGAGACACTGGAATACGGGGACAGAATGTACACTGCGTGGCGTGCAAGAGAGAGCGAGAGCACCGCTGTGGGGCCGAACCCCACTGCTGAAATGAGAGAGAGACAGCCTGGCTCCGGCACACCGCGCAGCGCTAGCTCACGCTCACCCTCCCGCTGCCCGCTGCCCCGCGGCCTGCCCCGGCCCCACCGCACATGCTTTCTGACACTTGTCATTGGCTGTTCACCCCGGCCATTCATCTGGAGCCGCACGGGGCTACCCCTGGCGGCGGGACTGTGAGGGGGCAGGAGGAGGGAGGACGAGAAGAGAGGGAGGCTGAGGAGGTTAAGAGGATGCAAATCATAGCCATGTGCACGGTGCAGTCAGCAAGAGGATAAGGAAGTGTAAACTCAAAATATGGAGCGGCCTCAGCAGTAATCCGTTGCAGAACTCAGAGAGATAAAGAGAGTGGACAGTGATAGGGGGAGATTACCAGGTCCCAGGTCTTGGCATTGATTGATTGATTGACTAACTGACAGACAGATTGACAGATTGATTGACTGATTAGTTGAATCATTGATTGATTGACAGCATGTATCATTTCTGCTTCCCTATGTGCAGCTTGTTTGGTGGATGCTCGTTGGAATATTCCTATCTTTCATTGTCTGAAGAAGAGAACTGATTTTTGGTTCTCAACTTTGTCTTAAACGATACATGTTTGTATGCAGACACACATATGCCTAGCACAATGCTGTACTGCCTTCTGCCACAGAGAGAGAAGGTTACAGCTTCACAAAGTTAGTGGACTTGATTTCTTTGGTTGAAACAAGCGTGTTTGATTTGAATGAGATTTTTTTGTATATGTCTTTGCAAGTTCTCAACAATGGCCGGATTTCTCAAAACTCAGCCTTTCTCCCGTGCCCCCATTGGTGTTTACTGTGTTATAAATAATGATGACCCCTATTCTTTCATTTGAATGGGACTGAGGTGAAATGTGCAAAGTCCAACTCAAACAGCACGCTGAGAACGAGGAGAGGGTAGAGTCCGGCTCGAAGCTCCTGGGAATGTCAAATTAGAAACAAGTCCAAAAATGTCAAGAATTCAATTGTAAGAGGCAATGGTATTAACCAAACACACTGCATTTAAATAGCTAGACAGAACAGTTATATCACGCACCATTGTCTGCATTGTTGTAGCCTGGACACGCATGCTGAATGTGGCGCATCAACTTGAAGCAAAGCCAGATGATCATGGACATGAGATGGCCCTATTATCAGTGGCTCATCATGGAGGAGATGTGCACCAGGGACCTAACCATTGTTAGTTTGTCAAGCACAAGAAAATGACTTGTTATCCTTCCGTTATGAAACCTATTTTTGCAATATGTGAAGAATAATGGATGCAAGCTGTGGTTATTGCATTAGCTACCATAAAACCCAAAATCCTACTGTTCTACCCAGGCTCAGTGGTAACGCAGCAGTAAACAGTCCAGAATGTGTCTCAAAAAGTAATAAAAAAGTTGAATAAGTCCAAGACAGAAAACTTTCAAACAGAAGGCCTACTTCCTGTGAACATAACATTTGGTTGGCGTGAACATGTGTTGCAAGAGTAAAATAAATGACACATAAATAATCTCTCAGACTGGCAAAAGGAGCTGGGCAGCAAGAGAGGAGCATGCCCTTACCTCCAAAGTACCTAGTCATCATCTTTCAGAAGTGGAGACACATCAGTCTAGCTTAGACCTCATGCACTGGCTGAGAATGTCTGAGTCCATAAACACAGCCTGGCTCCCAAGGGACCCGCTATCTGCTCCTGACACACAACTGACACGCTCGCATAGTCCTACATGCTCTTATACACGCTCATATTTTTCCCTCTTCATTTTTCTCTATGCAATGAATGGTAAAAACAGCAAGGTTTTGAACAGAGAGACAAAGAGCGAGAGGTGACAAAGATGTTGTGTGTCACCATGTTTGTAAGCAAGCATGCTGAATAAGCCCACATATTTTCATGAGGCAGGCTATGAGCTTTATTTGCTTCTTCTATAAAACATAATACATGTATTATTATTATTATTATTATTGTATAATAATATTTATTCCATAAATTACATGTAAAAATGACATGCAAAAACAATAACTTGCCTGATCTAAATTAGATTCTGAAAAATTATTCATGAAAAATTATGGTTATGGAAGTTTTTTTTTCAATTATGAGCATACAATTTTCAAAGAGTTTCTCAAATCAACTCCGATATATATGCTTATATATATATAGGATTTAGTTATTCCAATAAATGTGGCGGAATACAAAGACCTACAATATACTGATTTATATATTATAATAGTATAATAGCCTATGTGTGTATGGAATATTATCATATATAAGGAAAACAACTATATCATCCATAAGTTACTTTTTCTTTTATCAAACTAGTCAATAATGTATTGTAAAGTAAGCCTCTTGGACTATTGTTTTTGTTATGTTCCTTTTGTTTAACTTTTCTCAATACAATGTTTGTTTTAACTGGGTTCATTTGTGGGCTACATTCAGTGTAGCTACAGTGGGCTACATTCAGTGTAGATTACCACAATACAGTTGTTCTCCTCTGAGCACTTTCTTGTTGTTAGAGAGAAGTAGTATTACACATTATCAGTGCCAAATCTATGTGGGACGGTGAAACACTGTAGAAAATGTGTTGATAGATTAAACACTCCTGAAATTGAGAATGTATCTATTTTTTAGAGCGCATCGACATTTTAACACTAGATTCAGTCCGTTATATTCAAATAATATAGTGTTATGTAATACGTAATTAATAATCGAGTCCCTGGGCCACCCTAAATACAACAGTTAGCCAATTAATATTTCAAAAAAGGATCAGAAATATGACGCTGTAGGCTACTTGAAATTCAGTAGGCTATTAAAAGGACTGTCTTTTTTGGAAAACAGTATGGCATTATCACACATCAGGTTAAGTTTGCAGTCACCTTTTTAGCACATTTACCATTTACAGAAGCCAAAACGTGTCATCTCGATATTTGCTATATGCGCGGCCATGATGTTGACAGTAGTTTACATAAGCATACGGAACACAAAATTATTGGATTTAAAAATGGTGTGAAAAGTAGGGTGCGAGCCTATTTATTTTACTCTTTGCGTAGACAAGAAAAACAGTGACAGATTTTCAACTCAGCCATTCTCTACGATTTATGAGAAAATATGAACCTTTATCATGGGGACATCTCGAATCTTTAAAAAGTGGTTTAAGTTGCGTTGGAGTTGAAAGGGTTATCAGGTGTTTGATGTACAAAAAAATGTAGGCCTACCATTCAGAGTGTTTATCAGGTGTAGGCTGGACTAACATGCTAAAACAGAACTGAAAATGACCAAAGGTGACTAGTGTACGTGTTGCTCACCTGTCAATCAACTATTTTCTGTTTTTAGTAAACCGTCAGGAATACAGAGATTTAGATAGTCAAACCAAAGCTAATAGACTGATTGATTGATTGTATATTTTCGTATTACCCAGTTGAACATGTCAAAACACCTCTATAGCTTCGAAGAGCAACTTCCTGGACAAGGGGAACGACGACGGCTGCGCAAATAGGTAGCCAGCTTTAAGCCAAAAATCCATTAGAAAAGGATACTTCTCAAAACGTCGGTTCTAATGTTTCATCAATATTTGAGGCTATGATTAAAATTATTTCACAAACCTAATCAGGTCACACTACCTTTCAAATCACGCGTAGGCCTACGTCTTATTTCTTATTCACAGACTAGCATATGTACTTTTTAAGCGGCAAGCGCATTTCTGTAAATATAAGTATATATACTCTTTTGATCCCGTGAGGGAAATTTGGTCTCTACATTTCTCCCAATCCGTGAATTAATGAAACACACTCAGCACACACTAATCCCGGCGCAGTGAGCTGCCTGCAACAACAGCGACGCTCGGGGTGCCTTGGCACGCTCGGGGTGCCTTGAAGGCACTTCAACCGTGCCTACTGGGTTCGAACCGGCAACCCTCCGGTTACAAGTCCGAAGCGCTAACCAGTACGGCTGCCCAATGTATGTGGCATGATAACTGTGACATTAGACAACTGTGACTGTGAACTGTGACACACTAAGACCGATGTTATTGGTCAACATAATGATGGCTGACTTTGGAGCAGAATGCCGATAAGCAGTGAATTGGAAGATGGGTCCAAGTTTAAAAAAAATATATATTTTAAAATATTTTAAAATCTTTTAAAACATCTCAATTTAAAATGTAATATGTGTTGTGCAATTGTAGGCTTGCCGAATAGGCCTATGGCTATCGGTCTATTCAAACTATATCTGGGTTACAAACAGAACAAAACACACCAATAATAATAATAATAATAATAATAATAAATAAAAATAATAATAACAACAACAACAATAGCCTAATAATAATATTTTTACGCAACAGATGAAAATTGCAGTCCTACAGCACTGCATTTAAAATTAATATTTTGTGAAGTAAATGGAAAAGGATACCACAGGAATTCCGATTGAAAATCGCATTTATTAAGAACTTCGAATTATAAAATAAGTGCTGGTTTAACATGGTCCCAACAATTTAGAAAGCAACACTCGACTTGACAAAAAAGCAAATCAATACGTAAGTCGCGAACTAAAGGGTTCTAACAAAACAAAACTGAAAAGTATTCTATCATCAAACTTGACTTTAAACAAACAGGCAAAAATCTCAAATGATCTGGATTCGGCTACAGACCAGACATATATGCAATTTTATAAACACAACCTAGAGGTAGACTGACATTCAGACAATTACCATAACGTCTTCGTGTAAACCAATTTGCTCATGGGATAATTCTACAAAGGTTTGCGGTTTCAGGTTTTGTACCCTGTTTGCGTAAAACTGTAAAAGTTTTGGCTTTGGCGACTGGTAAATCGATCCTTTGTTCGCTTTTGGGGGTAATTAGGATACAAAACAGACCTTTGTCAAATGCAGGACAACCCGACGAGAAGGGCCTTCTCTGTCGTTCAGCCTGTACTTGAACTCTTCTTGGCAAGTAGTAAATTTCTTAAGACTTCCACTGTGTTTTATGTTGATTTCGACAAGTATTGCTTTTCCAACCTCAGAAATCGATCAACTTCAGAGGTCACATATAAATACTTAAATCAAGATTCAACACGCCAGCATCACCTCTTGCATTTCATTTACATCGAAGAGGCTCCGTTTATATGTCAATCCGAGAGTGCAGCGACGAGTGCTTAGCCTCATGGTCCCAGTACGAGTAGAGCTCGCTAGGCTGACGGGCACAGGCAAACTGCAGGCCCGCTGGGTTGTTGGAAGGGACCGGAGAGGGCGCACCAGTGGCGGCGCTCAATTGCTGGGCTTGGTGGGGATGCTGGTGGTGACTCATTGTGTTGTATGAGTTCATCATGTTCGGTAAACCCATAGCCTGCATTCGGGAATAAGGGTTGTACGAAGGGGCTGACAGCCCTTTGACATTGATGGGACTCACATTGCCACTTGTCATCTGGCAAGACGCGTAGGACATTGGTGCAGGCGGCTGACTGAGCGGCCAGGAGTTGTTCATGAAACTAGACTGGATGTACTTCGGAGGGGACAGGTAGCTGTATCCATCCCCGCCAAAGAGAGATTTTCCAGGTTGAAAGTGAGCCGCAGGGGGCCTGAATGGCCGCTTCATCCGTCGCCTCCTTCGGTAATTTCCTTTCTCGAACATGTCCTCGCAAGCTGGGTCTAGGGTCCAGTAATTCCCCTTTCTTTCGCCCCCGCCTTCCCGGGGCACTTTGATGAAACACTCGTTCAAGCTCAAGTTGTGTCGAATGCTGTTCTGCCAGCCTTTCTTGTTCTTCTCATAAAACGGGAACTTGTTTATGATGTACTGATAGATGCCAGATAAGGTGAGCCGTTTCTCCGAGCTGTCCCGAATTGCCATTGCAATGAGGGCGACGTAGGAATATGGGGGCTTCTGGGACGGGTCCACTTTCTCCGAACTCTGTTCTTGAGCCGGTTCTTCTTTGATAAACTCCTCGGTTTTAACCGTGCTGGTGTCATGGACCATCAAAGCCATTGCGTCATCTTCTAGGTTATGGTAAGATGCCATCGCTTCTGAAACAAAACAAACAATACAAAACAAAACATCAAACAAAAAAGAAAAACATACATCAAGCTGTTAAGTAACAGCTATAAGGTGGTTGTGAAGACAGAGGATGGATGTGTGAGCAAAAATGCGTGGCGGAGGAAGACATCTACTCAACCTACCTTATATTTTGAGCTTTTGTCTCCTTTTTGCATGCCTTTCTACGAACTGGTTATGTGCGCCACCATAAACAGACGCATATAACAATGATCCCACTGTGCTGTCCAAAAAAGACCCTCATTCGATTGTCTTTAGCAACTCCGAAATGCACGTTGTCCATAAAGTTCCCAGTTTTAAGGTCCGACTTAGTTATCCTCTCCCGAGGCACTCTGACGCCTTCGTCAGCTTCGCTCAAGTATCCAGTGGATATATGCGCACTAATTTGTGTGATGCTTTGTTCCGCTTTCGTCATTTCTGTCGCTCTGCGAGGAGAGGGTAGAGTAGTTCCCCAGACCAATGTGAAATTGCCCCGAAATATTTCAGCAATTACTTCTCAATACAAAATATAATTTTCCTTGTCATTTCGGAGTTCACTCTGAGGTAGGTGTGTTTTAACGTTTGGTGATATTTATGGACAAAATAGCCTATCTTGGCATTTATTGCAACAACCAAGGTGATAGACTGAAAACGTCAGCAGACAAGCCATTTTTTAAATGGGCGATATGGTTTAGACGTTTTATTTAATAAACAACAATTGCAGTTCGACTAAAACATTGAAATTATCACTGCGCCAGAGTGTAAACATTTACACGAATGGCTCAACGTTGCATGGGCTCTTAATTGTTGTTGTGAATGCCTTCATTAAAGCTGTTCTTGTTTTTTTCGCCAGACAGATTAATTGCAATTCCATAACCTACAGTGCCATTAGAAACAGAAAGGTACGAAGGAGTAGAGTTTCGGCCACCCATGCTGTCCCCCCGGGTTTTCAGCAGGGCATTTTTCCCCAGCCCACGCAGGTGCAACAGCATTGTTATGTGTGTCAACGCCTCACCGCCGACCTGCCGCGCGCGTCCAAGCTATTACCCAGCTGCTCCAGAAAACTGAAAAGGCAAGGATAAGGAACCACTACTTCAAATTCCATCACTGGGAGTCTTAAAATGAATCGCACTTTTAGTTTATTCATGACCTTTTTATTTGTGTACCTAATATTAAGCTAGGTAAGGTTCGGTTCAGTGAGGGCAAATTGATAATTATTATTTGAGAATTAGTCGATTGAAAATGAAATTAATGGAATGCATCACGAGTTGTTCACACATATAATTATAACAGTAATAACAACAACAATAAAAACAACAATAATAGGAAATAGAAAAACACATATTAATAATTCAACATTTTACTTCTGCATTTAACTCGGTGGCAGTCCGTGTTAGTTCTCCGTTAAATTTAATTTGTATGATAAGTCATTTGCAACAGTAGATTTTGAAAAAGTTTTACGCTAAATTATTGGATCATCTGATTAATTAGGACATAGCCTACAGATATGGCTTATGCGCTCAGTAAGGAATAGGCTTTGAGATGCGATACATTTTGTAATTATACTAGCCATATAAAGGCACAGAAATGTGTAGTATGAAGTAATTTTCAAATAAAAAGCTGGAAAAATACTCTATATGCCGGATAAACATTAGACGAATATTGGGGCTCAGAATGTTCTCAAATGAACGCGGGCATCACAGATTTAAATTCCTGTCTTTACAAACTTCCTGCCTTCCACTTTGAAATGAGGATGTTTATGGTTTGAAGGGTAAGAATGCGGAGGGATCCGCGCACCAGGTCACCAGGACCGCGAATATGTGCTTTATTTGGAGCAGGACTAGTCAAGACAATCTACACGCGCATAGGCAACAATATGCAGATTTGTTTTATGAGTGTTATTAGCCTACATTACAACCTGTTGATTTGGCATGACTTGCATATGTAGCCTGTTTATACCAGCTCTCCACGCACCTTACAATAGCCTATTATCCATAAAGCTAAATTACTTTTACAAAACATCAAGTCTCAGGATATATTGTGGCTTACCGCAAGCAAATCCGTTTCAATTTGATTTCGTTTTTCTTTAAATTAATTTAGATTCCGCACGATGCCTGTTGGTTAACTGGTCAGTATTTCATGTAAAACCAAACAAGTAGCCTTCAATTATTTGGTGAGCGCTTCCACACTGACTTGCCTTAATATTTAAAAGGGGATCTTAAAGTAAGACGGACGAGATTCAGTCCAGATATGACCTTTGCCACCAAGCCTTAAAACATGATTCCAGGTAAAATCATAGATTTTATCAGCAAATGATACTGTTTGGGCAATCCACAGGCTTACAGTATCTACGTTTGCAGCATAAAACTAAGCATAAAGACTGAAAAAAGATAATTTAAAATAAAAACACAAATACCTTCAAACTGTTAGGCTACTCCTAAAGCCCTACTCTAACAGTTCATCTGAACTTGACGATGGCCCTGTTGTTTGCCTGTGATGAAGTCAATCTCTTAAGCATCACATCAGGCATCATCAGCCTTCAGGTGCTTGTACAGGAGATTGAAATCATCAAACAGTTAAACTTTCACCCTCGAGCAGGTCATGCATGTCCACATGGGCCGGCCGGCGTGCTTATAGGAGCGAGGCCTCCTGACTCAACCTTTATTTAAGTAGGAGCTGACCTGTCCCCCTCTGCTGAAAGAGTGGGGTGGGGGTGCGGGCTGGGGGTGGGTGGGGGGGCTTCCTCACTTTGTAAGCCCCACGCTGACCCCTGCCTTAAATTACAAAGCCCGCAGAGCCCCACAGCTCTTCCTGAAGGTGGCCGGGCTTTTTGTCTAAAGCACAGAGGCCGTGTTTACTTTTCTTATCACCTTGAGGAAACTTATGGGAAGTTCTAAGGCATTTTCCTAACAACTCCCCTGTCAAATTATTATAATGCATTGCACCCAGGCCCAGTGAGCGTTGCAGCACAACCATCGGGTGGAATCAGTAGTGCTATATGCGGCATCTCTTTTGGTAGTCAGGGAGGTGTTATTTAGGGTTGTGTGCTCATGTCATGTCCATTATTTAACACTGTTACATTTGGCGAATACGATTCGTTTTTTTTTTTTCTGATAGAGTACTGTGGAACCCACCTGATATCTGTGATGTGGGATGAAGTGTTTACCGTGAGGTAATGGAAGACCTATTGATGAACCCAATAAATGGAATTTGGCGTTTGAAAGGGATCAAAACAAGTTTGTCTGCTCAGAGACCTTGTCGTGTTCTGGAGCTGCAGGAAAATGGAGAAGCAACGACAGTGTCAGTTATTTTATTCAAAAAAGGCAGGAAGTGAAGTCGGTCATGGAGAAGCAGAATGAGAAATAGTGTTTGGCGATTTAATGAATTTCCAAGAGCAGCAGAGATGCGAGGGCGGGGGGGGGTAAGGTGTGATCCTTATCAGAGACCAGCAACCATGGGATCTGGGGCCGTACAAACAAGCCTTTGATGGCCACTATTGGAGCTGTGGAGGAAGTGTTCTCACCACGGCTATTTTTGGCTAGACTGCACTCTTTTGTTTCGCGAGAGGAGCAGGTGAAGCTCTACGGTGGACACCGCAGCCTTTGATGGGGAGGAGCCCCGCGTCACCGCTCACTACCCTGTCACTGCATCACACGGGACGCCAGGCTGGAGGCAGCAGTCACAGGGCCGGTTAGGCTCTTCCATAGAGTACACATTTACAGACGTTTGTGTGTGTGATGAAAGTAAATCAAAACACACAATAACCACAGTCATTTTAATAACCAAAATATTTGTAATGTTACTAACAAAAAGTGCACAGATTGTAATTAAATTAAATTGATTGCACCATTATTATAAATATTACATTTAATTAAATATATTTAAATAAATGTAAAAATATATAATAACAGTAATGACCTTAAGGTAAATAAAAAAAAAACCTCAATCTGATTAATATCTAATCAATGTTAGTACTTGTAAAATGTACAAAAGAAAACACTTGTCATACAAAAACGATAATAATAAAGTTTGTAGAAAATAAGTCTAATTGAGTACATTTAAAGACAATTACTGTACTTAACACAGAACCTTCATGAGAGCTGTGTTATTTTCCAAAAGTATTGAAATAACAGGAAGTTTGACATTTCTGATTTAAAATATAGAAGTTTCAACAACAGAGTCAACAGAAAATTCTCTAACTTTCCCAGAAGTAGGTTTATTTTTTATTTTTTTTATCAAACCTCAAACTTTGAGCACCTGAAACACCTGACTCCAACTATCACATGTAAGTATTATGCATATTTTAATGAAATGTGAACAGCTGACAATGTGAGGAGCTGACAATGTATCAGTAGAAAATGTATCAGTAGAAACTGAAGAAGAAACTGACATTTTCTTATACATTACATCATGCCACACTACACTATAAGGCAGAATATGTCTCATCTTATTGGTTTAGTCTTTTCTACCAAAAGATTCCCTGGATTTGCATTGGTCCTTGATATCAGACTGCAACAGCATACAAAGGTAAAGATTATTATTAACATGACAGGTTCTGTACACTAATAGTAGCGAGTATTAATTCTGTATACTTTTGAAGCTTTTTCAGTATCCAGCGGTAATAAGTGTCTCCATTCAGTGGAACAGACAATTGTAATTTGCATTTATGCAGGGGGACTTAACCTCATGCCAATCAGTGCCGAATATGAATAGATAGTAAAACAGTGGGGAGAACTTCATCTGATTCGTTAACGGTTAACGTCTCTTTTACTGTAAGGGTTGGTGAACCCTGAGACACTTTCAGATGACCAATAGAGTAACATTCAGCACTCCTCGTTCTCAGTCGTGAGCGCAATGCAGGCTAGCCGACTGAAAGCTCCGTGGGACATGATAGTGTATCAGGGAAATAACCATTAGCTGTCACCTCACTGCTTCTGCTCAAAGCAGAACTGACGAGGAACAGAGCGGTATGCTCACACACTTAAATTAAATCACCTCATGATTGGATGAAAACTCTTTCATACATATTGATGAGATATATCAACCATATTTCCACAGTGAGTAAATAAACAGACTGTCAGGCAGATACGCAGGCGAACAGACAGGTAGGCAGACAGACAGGCAGAGAGAGAGACCGACAGACCGGCCAACAGACCATTAGACAGTCCGATAGATAGACTGATAGTTAGACTGAAAGATAGATCAATAGATCGATAGATGCTGTTGATAGGCAAGATTGAATGAAAAACTCCCCTCTGTCACCCTTGCTTCAGCAGTGTTTTTTGTGTGAGGATTTGGGGATCACAGGGGAGCGTAACATGAGAGAGAAGCTCCATGCAGCAGAGGCGGGAGGCTTCCTGTGTCCGGCCTTTCTGTGGCAGAGCTAAGGGGCTCCTCGTGTCAGGCAGATGATGCGATGTCCTGTTTATGTTGTGCCGCACTGCTCTCTTCCTGAGTGAGGCCAGACCATGCTGTGCACCACTCTCCCTCTCCCTCACCTTTCTCCTGTTCCTCACATCACACGGCACTAAGCAAGGACAATTCAACGCACACATGGAAGATCATGCACAATGAAATTCACATGCATGCATACACACACACACGCACACACACACACACACACACACACACACACACACACACACACACACACAAATGTGCACGGATGAATACACACATATACACATACATGTGCGTGAACACACACGCACGCGCACACGCACATGCACACGCACACGCACACACACACAAATGTGCACGGATGAATACACACATATACACATACATGTGCGTGAACACACACACACACAGACACACGCACACGCACACACACACACACACAAATGTGCACGGATGAATACACACATATACACATACATGTGCGTGAACACACACACACACAGACACACACACACAGACACACACACACACACACACATGTAAGAACTAATGAAGTATTAGTGTTCTGCATTTGACCTCTGCACCTCTACACCCACAAATAATATGTTTGGTATATTATAGGTATCATATAGTTTGCATGACTATAATAATAATGATAGTAAAGCACATTTAATGTATTTAATGTTTAGAATATGATAACAGAGTCTAGAGTGTGGGGCTCTCTAATCTTTGTGTCATTTCTACAAATAGAGTTGAACCTCATTGTCATTGTTGGACACACACATGCATTCTTTCAGAGCCTCCTCTTACTATGATGGACAGAGGACAACACAGTGAAGATAACTGCTGAATTGCTAAAACATAACCATTTCCACATCCTCACCATTCAAGCAACAAGGAAACAGCGCACTGACCCAGATTTGGGTTCCTTAAACCCTGTGGTAAATATCCATGACTATTTATCGAAGAGAAACACAGGACATCTCCTTTAAACGGAGACCGAACGGAATGAATCCATTTGTTTGTGATGTCTGGCATGAAAACGCAAATATATAAATATGTATGAATGTATTTGTATATGGCATGTGACTGAATGTATATGGTGTGTGTAGGAATGTATCTGTATATTCCCCAGCGGAGGCAAATGTGAGAGCTCAGGCTCTTTGTCCACTGCTCTACCTGTGGAGGAGCTAGTGGCCATATTGGTAAGCAGGTCGCTGAGGTAAGTGTGTGGGTAGGGTGGGGGGGGGGGATACAGAAACCAGGTTAAGGCAGAGCTGGTGGTGCGAAGGTCGCCCCCTGAACAGGGGCAGCCGAGGGTCAGGGAGCAGCGGGACCCTTCTCTGGGGGGTCAGGGCACGGGCCCCCGGCTGGGCCCGCCGCGGCCGGGGCTCGGAGGGGAGGAAGAGGCAGGGGGCGACCCTGGAGTAGAGGGACCCCAGCCTCACAGCTCTGCCCCGGGCCAATGTGTTCTCAATCAGAGGAAACACAAACAAGTGCCTGATTTAAGGGAAAGGCCACGCCGCTCACTGCAGGACCCGTCGGCCAGGCCCTCTCTCCCCTTCTCTCTCTCTCTCTCTCTCTTTCTCTCTCTCTCCCCTCTCTCTAATCTCCCCTCTCTTCTCTCTCTCTCCTCCACGCCACCCACAACCCGCCCGCCATACCGCACACCTCCCGGGGAGCGTGGGGGAGGACAGCGGAGGAAAAGGAGGAAAAAAGAGAGGTAAAGACAACAAACACCTAAGTCGTTAACAAGACACAGAGGCGTCGGATTCCCCTGCCTCCCCCAGCCCCCCACCCCCCGGTCCGGCACCCCCCTGACTCTGTGTCCGTCTCTGACTCTGTGTCCGTCTGTGTCTGCGTGTCCGTCTCTCCCATCCTCTGTGTGCGGCTGTGACGCGGCCTCTGTCCCGGCTCAGCAACACAAACAAACAGGGGGATTAAGGACTTGGCTGCACTAATGAAGCGCAGATGAGCAGGCAGCCAGGCAGGCAGGCAGGCAGAGAGGCGTGCTACAGGTGAGCAGCAGCTTCGCCACCGCAGGACCGTGGCTACAGCAGGACACAGGAATGCATGGCTGTCTGTGTCTGCGTGGGTGGATGGATGTTTGCCTGTTTGGAGGTGAATTTCTTTACGCAAATGTGTCCTCTCAGATTAAATACTTTCATATGATAGGTGTTGGATTCTCTGGTTGTTGCGTTGTGTTTTAGTTCTAATGTCTGTATTGAAGCAAGGTGTGTGAAATGTTTGACTGCCAAAGTGTGGAATTTATTTTTTTTATAAATGTAGTATGTGATTTAAGTATAGATGTCATTGTGGCATAAATGCATGTGTCTGTGTTTTTTAAGCAGCCTGAAAAAGAAGTTTGAAGAAGACTGCAGACTTTTAGAGGAAGATAAGGTAATACTTTTCTCTGTGATCTGGTGATGTTATACCAGTGTGTGTGTGTGTGTGTGTGTGTGTGTGGATGTGTGTCGGTGCGTGTCTGTCTGCGTGTGTGTGTGTTTGTGTGTGTGTGTGCGTGTGTGTGTGTGTGTGTGTGTGTGTGCACGAGCATGTGTGTGTGTGTGAACATGTGAGAAATACAGACATAAAACAGGTAGACAGCCCAACAAGACCTATGAAAGAACTCAAGAGCAATCGTTTTGACCACAGCCCGCATATATGCGGGCGATCAGTCATTTTCACACATGATGTGAAGCGGGGCGCGGGGCCCCGGCAGACACAACGCGGCGCTGCGGAGCACAACGCGGCGCTCAGGTACGATGGCAAGGGGAGCCGCTTGTTATGTCTTACCTAGAACAGATAAGAGCAGATTAAGGTAAAGCAGCCTGGTCCTGTACAGTCATCCCCTCCCCTCGTCCTGCATGGCCTATTGTGAGGAAAGCAATTACCCGTGCACTAGCAGAGATCCGTGGACGGTCAGACCCCCAAGTTGATGGAGCCCATTGTACGCTGTATAAAGGACTTATTATAATATGGGTTGAGACTCTGAGCTGATGTCATCACTGCTAATGTAAAGATTAGGTGACATAGGTGTGATTTTCATTTATTCTTTCCTTCAACTTTTAGGCATACCCTCGATTCAGCTGATATGATTTGGGTTCACATGGATATTCCTAGCATAGTTTAATGTGTCATATTTGTTATATTTATTTTTTGAAAATAAATAAGTTCCTCTCAGGTGTTACTGGTAATTTTGTAAAATCATGTAGGTAATAGTATTGTTAGGGTAAGGGTAGATTATCGATTGGTAAAATACAATAGAAGATGATTCTTAAGTAGACAGACACAGGAAACAGTATAGACTTGTAAGGACAACTCCCTATGTAAGAAAACACAGTTCTCCCACTGGTTTCAATGCCATCCTCTATCTGGGCTCATAAAATAAGATTGGGTAGACATAACAATTCTTTTCAGTTTGGGATTCCTTTTGCCTTTTTATCAGCTGGTTATAACACCCTGTGCACCACACAACTAAGATATGGGGAAATCTTTTTCTGCGAAATTCTGCTAAGAAATGACAAAAAATGTGAGTTTTATTTATGTGGGATATTTGTAAATAAATTGTGTCTTTTGAGCAATGAACAAAGGACTGTTGAAAATGTGGTTGAACAGCTAGTTGTAAAGGTCATAACCCAGAAGTTGATTCAAACAACCACTCTGAGGGCAATTATGTGAAACAACATGAAATTTCACACAAACACACACACACCTACATGCACACGCGCGCGCACACACACACACACACACACACACACACCGCACACTCTGAAATACATGCTCTATTGTTTCAGATACTTCACTCTTACTTGACTCTAGCCCATTGTGTTGTCAAAACAATAGGCTCAGGTTCCTCACACAAAGAAATTATTCTCCTAACATTTGTTTTAGTCTCTAAATTCTACTGTTAACACTGTCAAGGAGTGAAAAACAGTCATCTTACAGAGAATTTACAGTAAAACATATTTTATCTATGCTCCTACTTGGTGCTGATCATTTACAAAATGACAGGCTTTGTTCATATTTATATTTCTTTTTTTTTTTTTTATCTAACATCCTATTTCTGAGGAAAGCTCTAAAAATAGTATCATGTTTTGCTTGTATAATGTTGTGTGTATGCTGTTTCCTATAGCCCTATGGCCTTTCACCCACAACTCTTCTAAAAACAGTTATTATCCTCGGAGATTACCAAAATAAACAAACAGGTCAATCAAAGGGCTTTACCCGGCTAGCTGTTTCTATTAAAACAACAGACTGTCTCTCACACTCTTAGCATTTTCTGATCTGAAAATCCACGACACTCCCCCGTCTAGTCTACTGAGTGGGACTCTTCCATTGGGCTGACTGGCTATCGGACGTGTGGCTGTTCACGCTGTTCCCGGCCGTATCGGAGAACGTGTTGTGACCCGATGGTGTGTTTACTGAGCCGGCGAAGCTCAGCAGTTCTCAGCTCTGAGAGAGGCATGCTCTGCTATCAGGTGTTGACTCCATGGAGATGAATTGACGAGCGTCAGCTCAATCTAGCTGCTCATGCACATGCAGAAGAGACAGAGAGACACAGGAGAAGAGAGAGAGAGAGAGAGAAAGGCAGACATAGAGATAAGGAGTCCTTCACCTCTGTAAACCTTCACCTTGCTCCCCTTTTCCCACCCCCAATCCTGATTCTCTCAATCCCCCTCCCTTTCTTCTCTTCTCTTCTCTCACTTTCTCTCCCTCTGTGTTTTTCCTCTTTCTTTCAGCACCCCCCCTCCCGCCCGTTGTTCTTCCTAACCCCTTCTCTGCTTACCCATTGCTTGTGGTTACCCCATGATGGATCTTGTGAAGTTGGTTGGAGAGTCAGCCTGCGCACGGTGCATTTGAGCTTAATTGAAGCTTCTATGAGCCGAGCTCTGGTTCTGATCAAAACAGCCTCCTCCGTCCGAGCGCAGCTGAAATCCGAGAGATGCCCAAAGGCCTGTTTTACTCCTTGGCCACTCAAGCACCATTACATGGACTATTACTCTATTACTATTACGGCAGATGACATGTAGCTAGAACGGTTTTACCAGTTGTCAAAACCAGATAGAACCCGATCTGTCCCATTGTTTGTGCGATTTGTCTGTGAATCAGTTCATCACATTCACTGTGGCATCATGTAGCGGCTGGAGGGAGGCTTCTTAAGGATACGGTTCCTGTGGGTGACCGTGTAAGGATGTACAACTCAAAAGCCCATACAAATCTTTTCTCAAGGTGCTTCACAACTTTTTTTTTTATCTTTCACTCACCAGCTCATTACCAAAAAAAGAAAAAGAAAACGCAGCAGCGAACAGAAACACAGGTCCTTTCTCCTGATCCTCAGGTGGCTGGCCAAACAATACCACAGACTCGCTGTATCATTTTGTCAAGTTAGACATCCTAATCTTAATGCTCCTCTAAAGTTGCCCCCCACCCCCACCCCACTCCATGCCTGACAATGTGTCCCATGGAGAGGAATGTTAAGCCAGCACAGGAAGCAGCTGAAGTGGTTGCCCATATCAAAGGGCCCAGGTAACTGACAGGTAGGAGAGAGGGAGTGAGGACGTGACCCTCTCTCAGCCACAATAGAGGTGTGCACCTGTGGGGACTCAGGGGTGTTGGAGGGGTGTTGTCTGTGTGTTGGCGTGGAGGGTGGCGGCAGAGCGGAGCCCCCCGTGCTCAGACTTGACCCTGGCCCCCCCCCCGTGACCCACTGGCCTGCAGGTGTTTAGGCCCATTGTCTGCAGCAGGCAGGCAGAACCGCCGGGCTGACATCTCAGGTATGTGCTGCTGCTGCCGTGTATGGGGGTGTGGGAGGAACGTGGAGGTGTCAGTTGGACACACATACACACACACACACACACACACACACACACACACACACACACACACACACACACACGCACACTCTCTCTCACTCTCTTTGACACACTCACACTTACACACATTGACTTAGTGACACTTACTGACACATGTAAACACAAGATACAAAAGCAGTTCTCTTTTGATCGTTCCAGCATGTAATACCATAAGAGCGCACACACAAACTCACAAATAGCAGCAAAAAGAGAACGTACAGGAGGTGGAGGTAACTTTTGGGTAAACTGCAGATTATTTTTGTTTTTTGTTTTTGTTTTTTTATTTGAAAGAAAATTAAAATATTACTATGCTATTATATGAATGCTGATGTGTTCGTATGTTTGCGTAAGACAGAGAAGGAAAAATGACCATGTCCATCTATTCCATCTGAGGCACTACTAATGTGATAGTTGTAAGCGGGCAGCCTAAGGACACTGGGCCCAGTCCCAGGAAGCTTACTCTCAGAGACTGTCAGGAGAGAAGCCGCTCCACTGAGACCCTGAGGTTTGGTTTGGCACTGCAGCCAGGAACGTTGGTTTTAGTGGTGGAGCAGATAGGATGGATAGACCAGCAAAAATTATCATTTTCATCCTCTTTTCCAAAAAAATATCTTATTTTCCAAAGAAGATAGTCATGGAGGATTTTTCAGAACATAGAAGCTGGAGAGGACTGACTAAGAGAGCTCTGCACCGTCATTGCCTTTGACAGATCCTGGGCATTTGGCTGTATTTCCTGTGACAACACAGCTGCTTTGCACGTCCAGAGAGGGCAGTACGCAGCCCTGCGCCGCTGCTGCGCTTCCTCTTCCACGGAACACAATGGTTTACCTCACGCAGCACTCGGCGTCAGTGGCGCGGGGCCAGGAGACGCCTGGGAGGGCACGCCACGCTACGCCACGCTCCACTGCAGCCGCCACCCACTGAAATAGGAACGTGTTAGAGGTGCCACTGCGCAGAGACTCCCAGGAGCCTGCTAGTTTGGCACACACACACACACACACACACACACACACACACACACACACACACGCACACACCAGTGGTGGAAATTTGAAAATGTGTACATCTACCAGCCACTAGCAGATTTTTGGTCAAATTCACCAGCCACTCAATATTAAAATATTACTTTGTGTCTGAAATCTACCAGCCATAATTTCCATCCCTGGCACACACACACAAACACACACACGCACACACATACATACACTCACACAGATACATGCAAACTACCTTATCTATTATTTCAAGTAAGATATTGTTCACACTCATTGTTTAAACACACCACTGGAAGTTGGCATACACTTACATACAGCATTCTGCCTGTGGGCAGACAGTAGGCTACCGTAAAGCCTCTCAAAAGAAAAAAAGAAGTTTTATTTATCTCAAGTTTTCCCAGATATGTCAGCACACGGATAAGGCTTTGTGTAGTGTTACTACTCTCTTCCAGTTATGTACAACCCCTTCAGTAAGACACCACAGATGAAGCATGCATTGTTTGGTTCAATGTTTTATTAATCATATCAGATAACGGTGTTTGCTGTGTTGTGTGAGCATGACATATGTCTGAGGCAGTGTTCAGAGCTTAACTACTTTCCAGGTAAGCCGTCTGTCATCAGAGAGTAGTCCCCCCCCCCCTCCCCCCACACACACACACACAAAAGCAGCCCTCCTTGGTCTCCCCTAAACTAGAGCAGCGATGTAGGGGCAGATAGCGCTAAAAGTGCCCTGAGGATGTTTATGCAGAGAGATGACTTTCCCCTGATAGAGCTGCGTGTAAGCCCAGTAAATATTAACTATGCTCCTCGGCCTCACAGAAGGCCGTACCCAGCGTGTGTGTGTGAGGGTGTTTTTTGGTCGTACTATTGAAAAGAAGAGAAAAAATGGCTTTGGAAAAAAAAAAAGAAAAAGCTGGAGACTGGAAAAAGCTGAGACCAGGCCGGGAACATGAAGCCGATCCAGGGAGAGCATGTGAGAGTGGGGATGAGAGCACAGATGGCTGGATGCGCGTAGATGGACAAGTGAATGAGCGGTGGAGTTGCGAGATGAAATAAGGTTGGGGAAAATTTCCTCCTAATCCAGCTGTCTCAGCTCGGAAGAGATAACGAAGGCCGGCTGGGAGAGAGTAAGACAAAGAGAGGGAGAGAATAAAGATGTACAGAGAGATAAATAGTGAGTCGGAGGGAGATAAAAAGCCGGAATGTCCCCTCTTAGCCCTCAGTGCTGTGAGGCCTTATACCCGCTGTGGAGACATGTCTCTGCCTGCAGCACTGAGCCCTCTCTCTGTCGCTCCCCCCCCAACCCTCTCCCTCTTTCTCCCTCTCCCCCCCACCCTCTACCTCCCTCTCCCTCTCATTCTCTCTCTCTCTCTCTCTCTCTCTCTCGCTCTCTCGCTCTCTCTTTCTCCCCCCCAAACTCTGTGAAATGGGCCATACTATCTCACAGAGAGGTAGAGTCAGCTCTCATGGTGGTTCCTCCGTCTGCTAGAGATTGGGCCACACTGGCTGACTCAACCAAATCACAGACAAGAGATGGCTGGCACTGGCGCTGATGTCCGCCTCCTCTCACGTTGGTTTCAGGTGCTATTTTGGTGCACCGGTGTGAAAGTCACTTTAACATCCTGTAAATGTTTTGTTTTTACACATTTACAAATAGGAATTTATAGAGTGTACTACTATTACTGTTATTATTATGTAACTACATGCGTGTTTAATTCATTTCTAAATATGTTGTCTGACAATATCAAGGCACCTGGTAAGTATTGGGAAATCGGGAATCACCGTTGAGCAACATCATCTTTCCAGTCTCGGTTCATGTGTTTCATGTAGAGGTGGATGGCTGAATCATACTGGCGAAGAGTGAGACCTCAAACACACCTAGACACACACATACACACACACACACGCTCACACGCAAGCACGCACGCACGCACGCACGCACGCACGCACACACGCACACACACACCACACAAACACACACAAGCACACAGACACACTCATGCATGCACACAAAGGGATAGATAGTTATGATAGGTAGAGAGAGAGAGAGAGAGAGAGAAGGCATAAAAGAAAAAGATGAATAACAGCCCATACTGCCCTCTCTCCAGCACTGGGATGAAAAGCCCGGGCCCCTCTCCTGGCTGCTGCGGTATGTGGGGTAGGACAGGGAGGATGTGATGGGGGTGATAAGGGCCAGGCAGGGGCGCTGGTGCTTGGGTTCAGTGCCAGGACAGTGTCCACATATGCTGGTATTCGTGACAGCCTCCGAGATGCCAGAACCTGAAGGCGAGGCTGCTTAGCTGGGGAGCTGGGGTTTCCCAGGAGCACCAGGAGATCACCGGCAGAAACGCTACTAATATTTCCCCCCTTTTTCTCGTCAGTGGGAAAGGTAAGGCAGATGGACATCTGCTCAGCTCTATCTGCACACTATTTATTTTCTATAATAAACAGACCACCTACCAACTGTTTTTTGAAGATGTAACCTGGAAGTCTGTGCTTATTTGTAAGTAACTTTGGATCAAAGAAATGGAAATAAAAATGGAAAGACATTTTGGTTTAAATATACATGCAAATGTGGACCATATATAGCATGCACAGGAAAGAAAAAACTATGTGTTTGAATGGAAATAATCATGCTGTATTGATGTGAACTCAGTTCATCATCTCGTTTGCATTTGCACCACAGCCTGATGTGTATCTCTAATCCACATGCTATCTGACGGAGATGTATGTGGAACTGGCGGCCAAACAGAGTTACCTGTGATGGTATGGAAATGCAGCTGAGTGGGGGAGGATTGAGGTGTCTGCTATAATAGCTCCTGTGCATAACTCACTCTCTCTCTCTCTCCCTCTCTCTCTCTCTCTCTCTCTCTCTCTCTCTCTCTCTCTCTCTCTCTCTCCAGCTGTGGCCTGTAGAGGCCACCCAGGTGTCAACAGTGGTATTATTGGGCAAGAGAACCTAAAATGGCCTCCGCGTCTCCTTTTCTCACACTCTGTCTCTCTCTTTCTGTCTCTCTCTGTCTCTCACTCTCCTCTCCTTAATTCCATCTCTCCCCCTCGGCCGAGAGCAAGTGTTAAAAGCCCCAGGAAGGAATTTGTGCCTCTCAGGGCGGCTGGGCCTGTGGGTGTGAAGCGATGCCTCTGTCTCAGCTGTCAGCTTCACTTACCCAGCATCCCCCTGGGCAACCCTGGGGTTGGGATGGTGATGGTGTGTATGTGTGCGTGCGTGCGTGCGTGCGTGAGTGCGTGCGTGTGTGTGCATGTGCATGTTGTGGGACAGGTGGAACTAGTGGGAGTGAAAAACAAAGATCACAAAGGAGAAGAGCAACAATGTAGGAAAAGCAGCAATATCGAACATACTTGCATCTAACATACTTAAAAATGCATGTACACATATGTTTATGATATAAAACATGCACATGTAAAAAAGTAAATGTAGGAAATTACATAAATAACTTGAAGTTGCACATTGCCCATGCAACTGATATAGTCAGCTGGTTACAAAAAACTACTTTGTTAAATTTCCACATAATAAATGTTATATCATCACATAATTCTTACAATGCCAAACATCTAAATAATTGGATTAGCTTTGCTTAAAGATAGACTTACAAGCTTTTTACAAAATGGAAATTAAATGAAATAAAATCCATGAGAGAAATGTTTCTTATTCAATAATTACTTAATGGGTCAAATTAATATAACCCTCAATGATCATAACTCCCAATGAAATATGCCCTGTCAATTATTACACCTCATAAAAACACAACTATGAGAGACTGACAGTAACATGCAGCTCATGCATTGTGCACTACATAAATATGAAGGGAGCAAAACCATTTAAGCTTTTAGACTTCCTTTGTTTGGCCAGGCCGGCTGCCAAATGAGAATCCCTATGGCCGTGGAGCTGGGCCTGATGACAGCCATTGTGCTCTCAGCGTGGAAGCCATTGTAAAAACACACGTATCCTGCGTTGTCCTTTTAAGTGTACTCTCGCGCGCTACTGAGGCTTTCGCGTCCTGAAATATGTCCTTTTTAAGTTAAATTAGCAAGTTATTAGTAGCCGTCTGAAATGTACACCTGCCTAACCGCCGAAATATGAGGCAGAGCAGAACGAATCCGTTTCCCAAAGAAGAAAGGAATTTCAGGGGTCAAACGATCTTTTCCTGAAATGAAATCACAGGCAGTTCTTGTTAGCTCTCTCTTAGACATGTAAAGTAGAACTGTCTCCAGTCGAACCCAACCTCTGCCTCTCACCCCTTCACCTCATTGAGTTAGCGTCAGCAGGGACAGAGTTCAAGCCTGCCACATCCAATAAGGCCTCTCCGTCCGGCGAAGACTGCTGTAGCCCATGGCGACTGCACCGAGCGCTGGACTGTAACCCTCCATGCGCTCCTTTGCTCCTTGTCATCGCTGGCAGCGGCGGCGTGGCATAGATAGCACCATTACCTCACAGAGGGTACTGATCAAAGGCGTGAGCCGAGGACCGTGAGGGGACCGTGACCCTGCCCTGAACACCAGGGCTATGCAACAGGATCTTCAGTTCACCTAAGGTGTAAGGGGGAAGGGGCTTTTGAAATTCATAATACAAATTGGTTTTTCCATTCACCAAATTGCTTTATACATTCATAATGGTTATGATGCAACATAACACATGTGAATGGGCCTCCACAGGGAACAGGTTAAATGCATTTAATATGATTGCTCTTGCGCATCTGGTGGTAGTAACTAACCTTTGGCATGCTTCGGAGTTTATCGGAACATTTAGCACCCATTCAGACAAGAGCGCTCTGGTACAACCTGTTTCGTGTTTAGTCTTTAATGAAATAACTCCCAACCTCTAAATGCATTCCGAATCATAGTGAGAGAGAAAAGCTGGGACAAGGTCACACTGCAGAAAAATATATAAGGAGAAAATAGGGATTCAGTAGTGGCACATAAGAGCTTAAATGAACATGTGTAAATGAGCTGTGATGTGTGAGTGTGTGTGTATATATATATATATATGTGTGTGTGTGTGTGTGTGTGTGTGTCAGTGTGTTTGCGACTGTCCATGTCTCTCTCTGTGTGTGTGTGTGTGTGTGTGTGTGTGTGTGTGTGTGTGTGTATGTGTGTGTAGTCACTCAGTGAGCGTGTGTAGTGTGTAAGTGTGAGCTCGGGAGAAGGAATTGGGGTGAAATCTGGAGAAATCTGACCTGCGTTTGCTCTGACTGGCCCCTCTCTTTGGGCGAACCCCTAAGATTCATCAAATTGGATCAAGATGACATCAATAATAGACTCAAGCTGCAGCACAGGAGAGACCCAGTGATCCATGTATTGTTTTTTTCAGCTCGTTTTTTTCTGAAGGCACATTCCAACCACGGTCACCATCACATTTATGACATCAAAAGATTTTACACAGATGTCAACACATTGGTGTGCGCAACACTGTTTCATCTCATTGAAAGGCTTTATCTGATTTAGGGAAAACTCCCATCATACCGTTAATCCTATTAATGAGTCATTCTAAATTTGAGGATTGCAATCAGAGTACAAAAGTGATTGGTGACTGTGTACAGATTTCACTGATAGAACACAGGGAGGAGGGATCCTCAAACAAATCTTAAAAAACAACAATTGTCAAATCAAGCACGGATCTCTTATTTTGGGCCCTGGTTGGATGTTGCTCTCCGACACAATGACTGTTAGACCGTGACACCCCTTATCTAACCCTAACTGTGGCCTATCATATCCAGTTATGAGGATTATTGTGACCTCTTCATGTTACCAAGGTTACTAATCAAATTTCCGCATGGTACTGTGTCTACAGGTCTTTGTGATAAAACAGTCCCCTGCCTTGCCGAGCTTGGCGGCGCGGCCATTCTTGCCTTATACATGATGAGGTCAGTTCATATGTAATTCCTAGGATGAAAGACTATACTTGTGTTTTGATCCAAGAAAAGTAAAAGGAAAAAAGACAGCCTTACAAAGACTCCCAGACTCCAGCTAGTTATTGGGCTTCACGGCCAATGAAAAAAAGCAATCTGTTAGTTTAAGTGGATGAGCTTGCAGTCTAATGTGCTGTTAATGTTCTCTTGTAATTATCTATAATGACCTACTGTGCACAGACAGTGTTGTGTTTGAAAATAAAGTAGGCTTAAAACTATTAATAGCTTACAGAAGACTACTGGGGAAGCTTAATGTTGTCACAATCAGGGGTTCTAAAGGATTCGTGTCATAACCCCGCTCCCTTTCAAGCCTAATCAAACTCTGCTTCTGGGACAGAAACAAACAAACACCCTCTGTAGTGGCCAGCGGAAACGCGAGAATAAATCTAGTAATGAGCGAGGACGCATAAATGTAATTCCGTCCGGCCCCGTCACTCAACGGTCAAATCCAACTTTAGACGAGGAGGCTCAGAACTGGAGGCGCGCAGTCCCATTCATTACCACGCTGCTGTAATAACAGCCGGGCATCCTTCCATTGTACGCACGGGGACCACAACCCACGGCACGGACAGAGACAGTGAGTGACTTCAGAACTCCACTGAACACTCCGAACGTGGAGACTTCCTGTCTCAAGTCCTCACGCAAGCCGCATCGCGACAGGGCACGAGCGTGCGCGCACCGCTGTTCTAATGGCAACACAGGAAATGGCTTTCGGATACAGGGCACATGCCTTCGGCCTAATGGATGATTATTTATTATTTGCACGGCAGACACCCTACCGGTGCAACCCTATTGCGTTGTGTTTGATGTAAATACCAAGAGTATTTGTTTGGAGAGAGCATTTTGTGTCTCTGAGAAGAAATGATTCATATTCTGATGTATTGAAACTGACAGAAAAATGACAGCAATAGAAAAGGTGTGAAATGATGGTGTTCTCACTGGGCAAACTTTTAAGAGGGCTTAGGTATACCTTGTTCACTCAACTTATTCAACAGTACCATTGCACTATTTTTTTCCCAAAACGTAACCACAGCGAAGCTTTTTAGAAACGTTTACGATTAATCAAGTATGGGCATGTTGGCTCTAAAGGCTGTAAACAATTAGTGACTGAAGTCCTAAGAATTGACAAACAAACTGGAAAAAATAACATTAACTATTAAGCTTAGGCTATTGCCGAAGACTAGTTCAGATTTCACTTAGCTAAGTAAAGCAAACATTCACTGTGTGTGTGTGTGTGTGTGTGTGTGTGTGTGTGGGGGGAGGGGGGGGGGGGTTGTGGGTGTTTGTAATTTGTTTGTAAATATCAATTTACACAAATAAGACAGTTGTAAATGGCAAACTGATTGATGTATTATTTGTGTCCATTCAAATAAATGACAATACATCTGTGAGCAGAAACATTTTACACCCATGTTTACATTTACTTTAAACCTATTGATTTTAAATAGTAAACATACAGTCTTGTCGGTCTTTGGTATTTTGAATATAGTAAACACTGGCTGAGGATGGGGTAATAGCCCTCTTTACCTGTGATATATCAAACCTATTTCCAACATAGGCATGCAGCTTTTTGCAGCACCACCAGATATCAAAGGCATATTGCTGGTGTTTTAGTGTGTATTTGTTGTTATAGTACATATCATTGCACCAGTATAATGCCATTTGGCCTTGCGGTAGTATGGGGGCGTTTACACAACTGATTCCAGGCGATCTCCTATTGAGCTCTGTTCTGCTCTCGGTGTTCTGACAATAAGAACACAATAATACTGCAAACAGAGAGAGAACCTCCAGAGTGACACTCCCAAGCTCTAGGCTGGGTAATATTTTACATGTTTAACATAAATGAGATTTTTTTTTAGGTTGATCAGTCTAGTTTATGGTAGACTGTAACTGAATGTGCTCATAATAGCATTCTTTTGAGGGGATGTTTGGCATTACTGTCATTCACATATCAATGCAACATTGATACTGCGGTTATTTCTGTAGTGTTCTGAATGTTGAATGTCCCCTCTGATGTAGATGCAACATGTAGCATGACCATATTCAAAAAATTCACATGCGTGTTCCTGCGTGCGCGCGCGCACACACACACACACACACACACACACACACACACACACACACACACACACACAAATACACAGAGAGAGAGAGAGAGAGAGAGAGAGAGAGAGAGAGAGAGAGAGAGAGAGAGAGCAGGATGACAGAAAAATAAACATAGTGCAAAAACGTCAGAGTATTCTACACAAACTCCATTTCATAACCCGAACGTATTACAGATTCAGGATTTTGGTTAAACCTGAATGATCTACAGTTAAAGGAAAACATCCCTCTACCTTGAATGATTCCCATCGGAGGGTAATTGGTGATGAAGGATACATCTAAGCATCTTTCACCCTGATACCCAATTAGGAACAGAGGTTAAAAAAGGCATAGGCTGTCTAGAGTGCACTGTAACCTGAGAGCTCGGAGAGAGTGTTTGTGAAGGTGAGTGCTGGATCGTATAAGCTCGCTGGAGCAGCTGGACCCCACCAGGCTCTGGTCAGACCCCGGTCAAATGCACATCCCGGCCGTCTGATTGTTCCAGTAGAGAGATGGAATCCAGAGAGGGCTACGTTATCAAGATGGAAACTATTTTCAACACTTCGGGCCCTCATATTGTTTAAATGCCTCATTTTAATGAAAACTCATTTCTCAAATGTTATCCTAAAAAAAAAAAAAAACACACAGAAAAATGTGAGATGGTAGCCTATCCATATAAACCATTCTTGTGTGCATTGCATTGCGATTGTTCTGATTCTGGAGGCAAGTTGCTGACTTGTTACTGGACTCAGATACCCTCCCATATTTCAACTCATCTCTGGTCAGCGATCCCACAGCTGTACGACCAGGAGTCAGAGTGCAGTGTGAGCACACAGAGAGGGGGCAGAGTCCCACCACTCGCCTGGCCAGGCCAGCCTGAGATCAACTGCAGACGAGGCATCTCACTGACACCCCCTCCTGGCTGGCAGCGGCACTGCAAAACTACGCATGATCACTGACTTGTGCAAAACACACACAAAAAAATGCAGGCAGTCACAACATTTGACAGTTTTTTTCAAAAACAGAAGTAGAACGTCACAAACTGCATTAAAAGCATTAAAACCGAGAGGGAAGCTGTCAGTCAAACTGCCGCTGTCATTCAAACGCCAGCCAGTGAATAGAGTGACTGAGGCTCGTAACGATCTTATCAGGCGGGGAAGGCTGCCGTTTGAAGGGATCCATCTGGCCCGTCTGGAGCGACGGAGCTGCCCACTGATTACTGCTCACAGCTGCAAGCCCTGGGCAGCTGGATGCTCGGCCGGTAGGGAACTGGGCCACAATTAGCCAGGTTATCAATCAACGGCTGGCTAATGAGCGAGAGGCTGGGGCCGCACTGAGCCCACAGGATTTCCCCGCTCCTGGGGGACCAGGGGAAGCACTACTGAAGGCTGCCCACTGGGCCTGGGACTAAAACACCAGCCCTGTTACTTCACTGGGGGGGAACTTAACAGCTTTATTCATGCTAAACCCTGGGATGGGCCACGGCAAGGTTGTTCAGGACAGGTGACCTTAAAGAGATGTTTTTACACTTAATTTCAGTCTTGTGGAGAATGACCCCCTTGCTTTCCTCACTCACCTCTATCTGGAAAAGTATGTGGTAGGGGGTTTGGCAAACATATGTGGTTTTTGCAGAGCTACTGTACATGTGTTCAACTAAGACCCCAAAGTACAGCTGTGGATTGCTTTGTCTAGGCATCATACTACCAACAACACGACACATGGATCACTTAGACACTTCCCAGTCAATCTGAAGTGTGGCAGGTTTAGCATGTAACATGATCAGGAACATGCTTGACAACATCAGTCTTTATTACCATGCAAGGGGTGAAGATGAGCTTCAATCTGGGTTTTGGGGAATTGTAGTGCAGGTTTTTTTCTAGGCAAACCTCACATGGCCAGAAGGATGTATTACTGATAATAGTATACATATATACTGACATAATACATACTGATAAAAGTCCTTACTGGCATTGCATTGGGCAGAGTGTAATTTAGTGCTGAAGCATGGCTTTCAGATAACAGAAAGACTGAACACGGCATTCTCAAGCTCAACCTTGACAGTGGGTGTGCAATTTCGGAGTCCAGATAACACCCTGCGCTGATAGATAATGGCATTCACAAGCAGAGCAGGAGCTAAGGGCACTTGCCATCCACTGGGATCCCCATGCCCACGTCCACTGGTCAGCATCAGACAGTGACCAGGCTTGAACAGGCCTCATTTCTCACATGCTTTCATCTCATACCCCCTGCGGTGTTGATTAGAGTGTACGAAAGCCACAGATGTCTTTCCCCGTCCGGTCCGAGAGGCGAGCATTTGAGCAGGCGGGAGTTTGGCGAGGCCTTGAGAGAGAGAGAGAGAGAGCGCTTGCGGCTGAATGTCACCGTGCCCTCCGTGGGCTCTGCTCTGCCCAATGTTCCCCTCGCCTCCTCCTTCTCCTCCGTCTCCTTCTCTCATCTAATCTCCTCGCTCCGCTCCTCTCCCACTCAGATGAGAGAGAAGTTGAAGAGGAAACGCCAGAGAGGACTCTCCTCTCCCAGCCGGCCACTTGGCTCACCTCCCTTTGACCTCCATACACACACATACACACACACACACACACACACACACACTTCACCAGGCCTGATGACTATTTCCTGAGTAGTGTATGTGGATTTTTGTTTTTTTTTTCAAAGTGAGGTAGTGGAGGCCATAGGAGTTCTAATCTGAACTCAACCATGTAATCCTGATTCACATTTTCATGCGGAGCAATTTCAAAGCAGACTCGTCAAACCAATGAGATTGGTCACAGTCACGTTCGTGTGCTCTTATCTTGTTTGCTGACGGACTGCAGTACAAACACCATTCTCAAATGGAAGACTCTCACCGTCGAGCTGGGCACCAGTTTCTTTCACACCGTGATAAACCCAATTAAAATCTACAGGTGCAGAGTTGACAGCTCTCCACCTCTGAATGCCTTTTCCACCTCTCACACTACCCGATCAGGGGGTCGTTTCTAGAAAAGTTAGCAAACGACGCTTTCTAGAAACAAGCCCCAGGGTTGTGGCAAATGGGATGGCTGTGCCCCCCTTCCCCCACCCCCAGTTTCTCTCCCTAAAATGGCTACATGATTGTTCATCGCTAATAGTTCATGTTTGTACATGTATTACATCGTATTGTGGACAGTAACCATTCTGGATATACAGCATGTGCTCCACTTCCACTCACCCCCCTTTCAAAAGGCTTTCTACTATATAATAGGGCCAATAAAAGGCCTAGGGGTCCTAGCCCTATTATTTACATATGAAGATACACAAAGGGATGACAGGCAAAATGCATGATGAAATCCCAGCTGTGTTAATCGTCTGCTGAAGTTCTCCGTATACCTTAGACAAAAGTCAAACGCCTGATGGGGGAGTTTTGACACAGGATTATAATGAGGTCCCTCGCTCACCCTATTGTCAGTGACAACTCTGTGGTGACTGGTGACATACTGATGAACTTCCTCCAATGCACAGGGCTGCACACGAAATCCCAACGAGCCGTGCCATGTTTTGTGGGGCGTACGCTGTGCTATGCTTCAGTACTTCTCTGTGTGTGACCAGGGTGAGGACCCGCTGGGCGCATTGCAGAGGTGACCCCCATCAGGAACTCTTTTCTGCCTGACCACACCGCAGCCTGTGGGGTCCTGTGTTCGCTCACTCCCATGTTTAGGCAGAACTGGTGTTTCAAGACCTTAGAAAAGTGAAACTACATACGCAAAAATGCATTAACATCCCCTGGCAACTGCATTTTTTTTCAAAACCCATCTTTAATATATTTATCCTCGCTGAAGGGGTGAATTCAGTTATAAGGCATGCAACGCCATCTAGTGTCCTGTTGAAAAACCTTCCATGCTGAGGATCCAAATAATGATTTACAATGAAGTGAAACAAGGAAAACATATTGAAACCATAATTCAATGTTTTATTTATTTTTTCTGTGAATGAACAATGATTGCTCTAAGTTAGGACATACATTTAGATAAAGAAATACATACTTAAAGGCAAGGGCAGCTGTCGGAGGCGAGCTGAAGAGTTAGCATATAAAAATTCAGAATGAATGTGTCCCTTAACCCCACCCCGCTAATATTCACGTGGGAAATCACCCATGATGCATTAGTGATTCGCACTGATAACCACAGCAGCTAACAAGTTTTACTGCCTTACACAACTCAAGTAGAAATACAAAAGAAGTTTGGTCTCTTAAATAAACACAGATGGCCTGAATCATAAGGGTGTGTTAGTCATCTAGGAAGTCATCATCAAGGTTTACGTCTGTGGTGTCAATGTCGTCAAGTTCCATGTTGTCAAGGTCATCCTCCAGCTCATCCAGGATCTGGACATGGGGGGAAAAAAGGGGGATAAAACTGACGGTGAAACTTGATCTGTTGCGAGTGACAAACACACACACACACACACACACACACACACACACACACACACTCACACACTCACACACTCACACACACCATCCCAACCCCATCACCGTTACAATTACCATTACCGTTACCATTAACATCCCAATGCCATGTTTATGGTGCGTGTCATTCCATTTGCGCAAAAAAGCTAGAGTTAAAGACATGCACTTTGGGCTCTGTACACATGTTAGTGACCCAGCAGCGCATGTACAGAGAGATCAATAAAATCACGGAACACTTCCAGGATGCTGAGGTCCTGAGTGCTGAGGAGTACCTCGTCGTCCTCTAGGTCGTCTGCTGCTGCTGCTGCTGCTGTTGCTGCTGCTGCTGTGGGGGTCTTCTCTTCCTCTGGTGCCACCACCCCATCTACAGGTGCCACTACCTCTACCACAGGTGCCACTACGTCTACCACAGGTGCCACTATGTCTACCACAGGCGCCACTTCCGCTACAACAGGCGCCACTTCCTCTTCAACAGGCGCCACTTCCTCTTCAACAGGCGCCACTTCCACTACAACAGGCGCCACTTCCTCTTCAACAGGCGCCACTTCCTCTTCAACAGGCGCCACTTCCTCTTCAACAGGCGCCACTTCCTCTTCAACAGGCGCCACTTCCTCTTTAGTAGGCGCAACGTCCTTTTCAGCAGGCGCAACGTCCTTTTCAGCAGACGCTACTTCCTCTTCAGTAGGCGCCACTTCTTTAACAGGTGCTGCCACCTCTTCAACAGGTACTTCCACCACTGCTTCCTCCTCTTCTTCAGCGGCTGGCTCAGGTGTAGGGGCGCTCACAGCGGCCACTGCTGCCGCCACAGGGGCCGCTACTGCTGCCATCACTGATGCAAACATGCTGGCTTCCGCCGCTTCCTCCTCTTCCTCCTCTGCTGCCTCTTCCTCAGCGGCTGGCTCAGGTGTAGGGGCGCTCACGGCGGCCACTGCTGCCGCCACAGGGGCCGCTACTGCTGCCATCACTGATGCAAACATGCTGGCTCCCACTGCCGGGGCCTCTACCACCGGGGCCTGTACCGCCGGGACCTCTACTAACGGGGCCTCTGCCACTGGCTCAGCCTCCAGGGGTTCCGTCTGCTGCACAGACACCTGCTGCACACGAGCATATAGACAAGCACAGATGTCAATCAGCCCTTCACAAACCTATATAACTAGATAGTTTTCCAGCAGATATTCCAGAGCTCCACAGACATGGAAACACTCCACAATTACTCCCATTCCCAAGAAGAACAGCCTAAAAGTCCTGAAAGACCCAAGATCCATAGCCCTCACCTCCCTCGTCACATTATCAACGCCACAGCTTCAAAGACGGATCCCCTTCAGTTTGCATTCCACGCTAAGAGAGGGGTGGATGATGCCAAACTCTAAATATTGAATGCTGTCCATGAACACCTAGAAGTCCCAAATTCTCCGGCTCCTCTTCGCGGATTTCTCGTCTGCCTTTAACACCATCCAACCACATGCTGGCTAAAAAAAAAAATCTCAACCTGGATAATCAGCTAATTCTGTGGATCATTAAGTTTTGTACCCAAAGAACACAGAAGGTGCTGGTCAATTGAAAGATTCTCTGACATAAGATACATGTCCACTGGCTCACCACGGGGCTGGGTCCTCTCACCACTGCTTTTTATCTTGTACACAAATGATTGTAGAAGCTGCCATCCTGATCGCCATCTAGTGAAGTTTACTGACGCTGTTCTCCTTTCCCTGCTATCTGGTTCTGTCCAAGATCATGGGCCTGTCCTCAGTGAGGGTGGAAGGGTGTGATCGCTCTTTTTTGGAGCTAAATGTTTCAAAGACTAAGGAGATGTTCATTCACTTCACCAACCATGGAGGACACAGGGCTGCCAAACCAATCTGTGAGTTACCAGTTGTAGTTGTACACGAACACAAATACCTGGGCACTGTAATTAGGTGGGTCATTCTACAAAAACGTGCCATTTTAAAACTGTAAAACAATTAATTATAATTAACAATATTTAATTTAGTTGCTGTGATATGACAAAAAATGATTTGCTAGGGGTATAAAGGTCCATGTATTCATACTAAACCGTTCAATACAGATGTGTACCATATAAAGTCTTTAATTGTAATCAACAGTAGGCTTTTTTGCGTGCGGACCATGTTTCAAATGTGGGTTCCCACACAAATATATTAAGTGGTGAACCATATGTCAGTTTAGTCAATTAACGTCAAAAACATTTGACACTTTCAAAATACTATTCCCGCTGTGCATCAGCAATGCTCTCGAGAATGCACACCATGTGGTCTCATCTTGTCAACCACATGGCTAGTAATGACCAATAACATATTTCGTCGACCCTGTTACTGTCAACATTGTTACTTCTATAATACTCTAATATAATAAAAATAAATAAAAGACAAATGTAAAATAATCTCAGATGAATGTAAAATAACCTCAGATGATTGTAAAATAGAGCAATATTCCACTCAAATACATTCACGTATGGAAAAAACATTTTCAACATTCAACATTTTCCATTTACGAACACTCTTAATGTAAACAGATTTATCTTTCATGATCAGAATTGATCTAAATATGACTTAAAACATTTTCAGATACAAATTGATTTCTTTGTAACAGGGTTGACAAAGCACACATGCATGTTTATTATTTGCAAAATAAATAAATAAGGTAACCCGAGATGTCATTGCATATTTTTAAGGATCTGCTTTATCCAAACAGGTGCTTCAAGACTTTTAAAACAGAAGATATTTGGAAAGCTAAATGGCACGTTTTTGTAGAATGATCCAGGCACATTCAGATACAACAGTTCTAAGAACACAGTTCTACCAACTACTGACTAGAGATGC